>NW_026126165.1:0-71644 GCF_943737965.1 Phodopus roborovskii | reverse complement strand
AGACCCATATAGTTCCTCCTTGTTCGGGTCAGCTGTCTCTGTGTGTTTCTGCAAACTGGTCTTGTCCTCTTCCTCTGCATCTGGATTCTAGTTCAACTAAGTGTTTAGTTATGGGTGTTTGCTTCTGTTTCCAACAGGTACTAGATGAGGGCTCCATGATGGTATATAAGTTAGTTGTTGATCTCACTACCCGGGAAGGGCTCAAATTTTTAGTTGGGAGCAGTCTTCTGGGCATCTAGACCTTTCTTTAGGTTCATGTTTCTCTTAAAACCAATAATGGCTCCTTCTTTTATGCTTGTTCTCTCTCTCTCTCTCTCTCTCTCTCTCTCTCTCTCTCTCTCTCCTATGTTCTATTCATACCCTGACTCAATCTTCCTAGTCACATGTGCTTTCCTCTCCTCCCCTTCTCTTTCTCCTACTTCTCTTTCCATTCACTGCCCTCCCACTTCCCATGTGCTATGTAAGATTTGTCCCTTCCCCCTTCTTCTGTGAGGGGCTTTATATTAATCTCTCAGAATACACCTGGTATCCTAGTTCCTCTGGTGGTGTGAATTATAGGCACTTCCCTGATAGCTAAGATTGTTGAGCACTTTCTTCAATGTCTTTCAGCCTTTTTGATTTCCTCTATTGAGAATTCTTTCTTCAGTTCTGTACCCCATTTTTAATAGGGGTATTTGGTGTTTTGTTGACTAGTTTCTTGAGTTCTCTGTATATTTTGGAGATCAGTGTTTTGTCAGATAGGACTGGTGAAAATCTTTTCCCAGTCTGTGGGCTGCCGTTTGGTCATGTCCACTGTGTCCTCTGCCTTACTGAAGCTTCTAAGATTGAGAAGGTCCCATTTATTAATTGTTGCTCTCAGTGACTGTGCTCCTGGAGTTATGTTCAGGAAGCGGTCTCTTATACCAATTTATTCAAGGATACCTCCTACTTTCTCTTCTAAGAGGTTCAGTATGGCTGGATTTATGTTGAGGTCTTTGATCCATTTGGACTTGAGTTTTGTGCATGGCGATAGGCATGGGTCTGTCTGTAGTCTTCTACACACCATCATCCAGTTGTACCACCACCATTTGTTGAAGATGCTTCCATCCCCCCCATTGTATTCTTTTATATATTTTGTCGAAAATCAGGCGTTCAGAGGTGTGTGGGTTTATATCAGGATTTTTGCTTCTATTCCATTGGTCTACCTGTCTATTTTTGTGCCAATATCAGGCCGTTGATGCCTCCTGAAGTTCTTTTATTGTATAGGGTTGTTTTGGCTATCCTGGGTCTCTTGTTTTTCCATATAAAGTTGATTATTATCCTTTCAAGGTCAGTGAATAATTGTGGTGGGATTTTAATGGAGATTGCATTGAATTTGTAGATTGCTTTTGGCAAGATTGCCATTTTTACTATATTTATCCTACCTATCCAAGAACATGGGAGATCTTTCCATTTTCTGCTATATTCTTTAATTTCTTTCTTTAAAGTCACAAAGTTCTTATTATACAGGTCTTTCACTTGTTTGGTAAGTGTTACCCAGAGATACTTTTTGTTGTTTGTGGCTATTTTAAAGGGTGATGTTTCCCTGATTTATTTTTAGCCTCTTTGTCATCTGAATAAAGTAGGTCTACTGATTTTTTTGAGGTTAACTTATATCCTGTTAGTTTGATGAAGGTGTTTATCAGCTGTAGGAGTTCCCTGGTAGAGTTTATTGGGTTGCGTATGTAAACTATCATATCATCTGCAAATAGAGACAGTTTGACTTCTTTCTTTCCAATTTGGATCTCCTTGATCTACTTTTGTTGTATTATAGCTTTAACTAGAACTTCAAGTACAATATTGAAGAGATATGGAGAGGGCAGCCTTGTCTTGTTCCTGATTTTAGAGGAATCAGCTTAAGTTTGTCTCCATTCAGTTTGATGTTGGCAGTTGGTTTGCTGTATATTGCTTATTATGTTTAGGTATGTTCCTGTTATCCCTGATCTCTCCAAGACCTTTATCATGAAAGGGTGTTGAATTTTGTTGAAGGCTTTTTCAGCATCTAGGGAGACAATCATATGGTTTTTCTTTTTCAGATGTTTATATGGTGGATCACGTTGATAGATTTTCATATGTTAAACCATCCCTGCAATCCAGGGATGAAGCTTACTTGGTCATGGTGGATGATTTCTCTGATGTATTCTTGGATTCAGTTTGCCAGTCTTTTATTGAGTATTTTTGCATCGATGTTCATCAGGGTATTGGTCTGTAGTATTCTTTCTTAGTTGTGTCTTTGTGAGGCTTGGGTACCAAGTTTATTGTGGCCTCATAGAAAAAGTTTGGCAATGAACCTTCTGTTTCTATTGTGTGTAAGATTTTGAGGAGTAGTGGTATTAGTTATTTCTTGAATGTCTGGTAAAATTCTGCATGAATCCATCTGGCCTTGGACCTTTTTTGGTTGGAAGGCTTTCAATGACTGCTTCTATTTCATTGCGGGTTATAGGTCTATTTAAGTTGTTTGTCTGCTCTTGATTTAATTTTGGTAAGTGACAGTATCCAGACATTTGTCTATTTCCTTTGAATTTTCAAATTTTGTGGAATACAGGTTTTCAAAGTATGACCTCAAAATTGTCTGGATTTCCTCTGTGTCCATTGTTTTGTTCCCCTTTTCGTTTCTGATTTTGTTAATTTGCATGTTCTCTCTGCTTTTTTATTAGTTTGGATAGAGGTTTGTCGATCTTGTTATTTTGTCAAAAATTAACTCTTTGTTTCATTGTTTTTTTGTATTGTTTTTCTGGTTTCTATTTTGTTGATTTCAGCCCTCATATTGATTATTTCATGGTGTCCACTTCTCTGGGGTGAGTTTGCTTCTTTTTGTTCTAAGGCTTTCAGTTGTGCTGTTAATTCTGCAATGTGACTATACTCTGTTTTCTTCATATGGGCACTTATTTAAGTGAATGTCTGTGGTAACACTGCTTTCAAGGTGTCCCATAAGTTCGGTTATGTTGGGTCTTCATTCTCATTGAAGTTTAGAAAGTCCTTAATTTCTTTATCTATTTATTGTTTGACCCAGGGGTGGTGCAATTGCACATTGTTCAGTTTCCATGAATTTGCAGGTTTTCTGCTATTTGTATTGTTGTTGAATTTTAAAGCATGGTAGTCTGATAAGATACAATTCTCTTGTATCTGTTTAGGTTTGTTATGCTGCCTAGTATGTGGTCGATTTTAGAGAAGATTTGTGTTTGGATGGAATGTTCTATAGATGTCTGTTAATCCCAGTTGAGACATAACTTCCGTTAGTTCTTCTGTTTCTTTGCTAAGTTTCTTACTGGTGGGCCTGTCTTGTGGTGAGAATGGTATGTTGAAGTCTCCCACTATAAGTGTGTGAGGTTTTATTTGAGCTTTGAATTTTAGTAATGTTTCTTTTACAAATATGGGTGCCTTCATATTTGGGGCATAGATGTTCAAAATTGAGATGTTATGTTGATGGATTTCTCCTGCGATGAATACGAAATGACCCTCTTCTTCTTTTGTTTAATTTTGGTTTAAAGTCTAACTTGTTAGATATTAGGATAGACATACCTGCTTGATTCTTGGGTCCATTTGATTGGAAGATCTTTTCTCAACCCTGTACCCTGAGGTAATGTCTATCTTTGAAGCTTAGATGTGTTTCTTGTTTGTAGCAGAAGGTTGGATTCTGTCTTCATATCCATTCTGTTAGCCTATGACTTTTTATAGGTGAGTTAAGACCATTGAGGGTGAGTAAGAACCATTGATTGTTATTGCTTGTTTGTTTTTTATTTGTTGTTGGCACTGGTATTGTGAATATATTTGTCCTTTTTAACCCTTGGTTTCTGTTGTATGTCTTTGTGAGTGTAGTTAACTTCCTTGGGTTGGAGTTTTCCTTCCAATACTTTTGTCTGGCTGGATTTGTAGATGGGAAACTCTGGCCTTGTCACTAAATATCTTGTTTTCTCCATCTATAGTGATTCAGAGTTTTGCTGGGTATAGTAGCCTGGGCTGGCATCTGTGGTCTCTTAGTCCTTGTAGAACATCTATCCAGGATTTTCTGGCCTTGAGGGTTTCCATGGAGAAGTCAGGTGTAATTTTGATAGGTCTGCCTTTATATGTTACCTGTTCTTTTTCCTTCACTGCTTTTAATATTCTTTCTTTATTCTGTATGTTAGGTGTTTTGAATATTATTTGTCGAGGGGTCTTTTTTCTTTGGTCCAGTCTATTTGATGTTCAGTATGCTTCTTGTACTTTCATGGGCATGTCCATCTTCAAATTGGGAACGTTTTCTTCAAAGATTTTGTTGAATATGTTTTTGGCACCTTTGAGCTGGGCTTCCTCACCTTCCCCTATGCCTATTATTCTTAGGTTTGACCTTTTCATGGTGTCCCACATTTCCTGGATGTTTTGTGTTAAGGATTTGTTGGATTTACAATTTTCTTTGGTTGATGATTCTATTTCCTCTAGTTTATCTTCCGTGCCTGAGATTCTCTCTTCTATCTCTTGAATTCTGTTGGTTATGCTTGATTCTGTAGTTACCGATCATTCGCCCAGTTTTTCTATTTCCAGCATTCCTTCGGTTTGTGTTGTCTTTATTTTCTCTATTTTCAGTTTTCAAATCTTGAACTGTGTCCTTCTCCTGCTTGTTTTTTCTTGACTTTCTGTACTTTCTTAAGAAATTTTTTTCATTTATTCCAATTTTTTGTTTGTTTTTTCTTCCATTTCTTTATTGAATTTTTTCACATCTTCTTTGAGGGCCTCTATCATTTTTATGAGGATAACTTTTAAGTCGTTCTCTTCTGCTTCATCTGCTTTGTTGTGTTCAGATCTAGTTGGTGTAGATTCCCTAGATTCTGGTGGTGTCATGCTTGTCTTTCTGTTGTTAGGTGTTTTCTTGTATTGCAGTCTTCCAATAGCTTCTTCCAGTAGGTGTTGGTGGCGGTCTCTCCCTCTTTCTATGGTACTTTCCCAGTGGGCTTAGGTGGGTCAGAGTTTTGATGTCTGTAGCTCTGGTTGATTCAAGATTTCTAGGAAGTCTTTCCACAGGCAGGGGCCCGGTGATGGGTGTCAGCGATCAGGCTCCATCAGAAGACTGGAGATGGGGTCAAAGATCCCGAAGGCTGGGACTCAGGATGTTCCTCATGCCTATAGGCAGATCTAGCCTGGGCCTGACGTTCTCCAGCTGAGGCCTTTTTATCAGAGGCCCTGTGTTGGGTGTCAAGGATCCTCTAGCCATGTCCTCGCGATGAGGGATAAAGGCTGGGCTGATACTCAGGATGTTTCCGCACTGATAGGCAGATCTAGATGGGACCTGGCACTCTCCAGCTGAGGCCTCTTTAGTAGAGGCCCTGGGATGGGGGTCAAGGATCCTGATGGCAGGAAGTCAGAGTGGTCCTGCAGAGATAGGCGGATCTCTGGGAGGTGCCATGAGCTCCAGTAGAGGACCGGCATTGGGGGTCATAGACCAGGCAGGTGGAAATTACCGGTGGTCCTGCGTGGATAGGCAGGTCTAGAGTGCTGAGAGCTGTTGCTGGAAGTTCCCCGAAGGTGTCTGGATTGTTGGCTCGACCTTCTATCCCAGTGCTCAACCAGAGGTAGGGCACAGTGTAGGGGGAAGGCAGGCTCTCGCTGGGGGTAGTTGGGGGTGTATCAGAGCTCCAAGAGCACTCTCAATGGGGACAGGACACAGGAGCAGGGAGATCCTGGGCCAACCCAGGGAATTCCCGGGGAATGGTGTAGGGGAGGGTGTATCCGAATTGGTCCCAGACTCATGTCTAGCCAAGGCCTGGTCATGAGGGAGCAAGGATGGGCTGATACTCAGGAAGTTTTTGCACCGATAGGCGGATATAGCTGGGACCTGGTACCCTCCAGCTGAGAACTCTTTAGCAGAGGCCCTGTGATGGGGGTTTGAAAATCCATTTTAAAACAATGTATTTATATCTATACCAGAATCCCCTTTTTACCTCTAAAGAGATTGGTTGTGGTCACTAACCATTTATAACCAATCCCATTTAAATGAAAACAAACATAAACAATATTTGAGAATTTTAGCATTGTTCTTTCCAAATTGCTTCCTTCTGGCAGGCAGCACTGTCATGGAGATCCTAAGAAGAAGCAGAAATCTTGGCTGTAATCTGCAAGGCTGCCTTGTCCAAGCTGTTTTGAATGTTGGATCACCTGGGACTCTGTTTCAGGGGGGTCTGGCTTGATCAAACCATGGTAGTCTTGATGAAATCCACAGCTTTTTATTTTTTTGGAAATAAAAATAGAAATCTCTTTCCCCAGTAACCTGTCCTTAGACTTAAATTTGGAAGTAAATTCATTTTTAAAATATATAAATTGGATTAATTTAGCAGTATTGATAATAAAGTGTATTGTAGCAATTATTTTTCCTTTAGTAATTGAGCAATTTAAAGACAATATCATATCATACAGTATCCAGACTCTTTGTGTGCTTTCCATATTTTTTTTTTATTACTTTATTTCTTCTACTTTAATTTTTTATTTTTTGAGACAGGGATTCTCTGTGTAACTTTGGCTGCCCTGGAATTCATTTCCTACACCAGGTTTATTTTGAAATCACAGAGATCTTCTTGTCTCTACCTCCCGAGTGCTGGAATTAAAGTCATGTGTCTCCACACTCAGATACCCACTTTCTCTCTTTTTTTTTTAAACCAGCTGCTCATACACAACATTGAATTGTTAGCAGTGCTTCTTAAAAGCCATGTGGTTTTTTTCTGCTTATGCTAAGTCAGGAAACCTCCCTTCAAGGAGCTGCACAAGTCTCTGTTTGTCTCTAGCAAAACCGAACCCAACTGAGAAAAATGCTGTTACCAAGAAGCCTTGTTTGTCTCTGTTCTTTTGTTCGTAAAACATTTCTTAAGCTTTTGCTAAATTTTAAGTGGAAATTCTTAGTAGTCACGTTGTCGCCACCATTTTGTTATGGGTTGGTTTTTCCACCAGCCTGGTCCCACAGCTTCACCAGCACCAAATAACACACAGAGACACTGTATTAGATATAAAGCTGTTGGTCTGTTACTAGAATTTCTTATTGGCTAGCTCTGTCTTAAATATTAACCCGTTTCCATGAATCTAAATATTTCCACATGGTCTTATCTTACCGGAGAGAGGGCAAGGAGTTCTACCCTGTTGGTCCTACATCTTGAAACTCCTCCCTACTACTTCCTCAATCCTGCTTGTCTCCTAGTCCTGCCTATGTTGCTTTCCTATTGGATAACAGGGCTTTATTCATTAACCAATAAGAGAAACATATTTATAGAACGACATCTCCCATCAAAGCTCCATGTCCAAAATTTAAAACTACCGTCAAAGATAAAATGTACTGAATTATCAAGATTATTTTTATCTAGATCATTATTATAGGAAGAATGCTCATGAAGAGGGAAAATACCTGGAGTTTTAAAGAGAGGGAAACCATCAAGGTAGACTGGGCATGCTTTTCCTACTTCATAAACTTTCACTTCCTCTTCTAAATAAAATGTGTTTACTGACCTTTTGTGTCTGCATGTTTGTATTATTTTATTTTGGAAATCAAAACCCTGGAAATGGGTCTGATCTCTTCATTCTCTCCTCTCACCTACAATGGTCCCAGTTAAGAACTATGAAGGTGGGGCTGTCTACTGTTTGTTCTTCCAAATGATCCAGGTTCAAATTCCCAGCACCCATGTGGCAGGCTAATGGTAGATTGTAACTCTAGTTTCAGGGGATCTGGAGTCTTCAGTCACTGAATGCACATAATACATAGATATCCATGCATGCAAAAATACCCATACTCATAAAAAAAGTATGAAGGCATAGTAGTTTCACTGAAATGTATCCTATAGGCTTAGATATTTGAACACTAGGTCCTGAATTGGTGGTGCTGTTTGGAGAGATGGTTTTGTCTTGCAAGAGGAAGTACATTACTAGGTATAGGATTTGAGAATACATAGCTTTACTCTACTTCTGTTTTTTTAATCTCTCAGCTTTGTGCTTATGATTGATGATGTGATCTCTCAGCTTCCAGTTTTGGCTGCTTGCTGTTATTCTTCTCCTGTCAAATGGCTCTCTTCCCCTGAAACTATATGCTGACAACAACAACAACAGCCAACAACAACCAACCAAACAAAAACAGCAAACATACAAAAGCTTCACCCTTTCTTCCATAAGTTGCCTTTGGTCCTGGTGTTTTATCACAGCAACAGAAAAGTAACTAATATAGATAGGTGAAGAGAAATGTATATTTTCTCTTTTATAGCATTGCCACTGTAAAAGCAATTGGGAGAGGTGTTTGATACATGGTGGCAAGGTTGATCTTAGAGACTATGCATTTCAAAAGAAGGATTCCTAAAGGGAAAAAGAGCAACATTGTTATAAAAGTAAAATATTGCGTTTTCTCAAAGAATAGGGGAAGTCTTTGTAGCTGTTCAGCAAGTGTCCTTGTCACTCTGTTAAATGTAAGATAACAAAGAAATTTGGGGGAACACATGCATAGTAATTTCTTGCAAATACTGTAGGTGCAGTACCTCTAGAAATCATAATTGTGTGTGCATAAGTTGATTAAATAGACAATTCATCTTAATTGGCTTTCTTGAAGCTGTCAAGCTAGGTTATCATTCTCTTAGCGATATTATCCACAGTCTTGGTTCTTGATCATACAAGGGCTTTCTTAGTGCTCTAGTTCATTAATTTAGAATTCTGGCCTGTCCAGTAGTATATAGAAATAGTGGAAATACTAATTTACGTAGTTATAGACAGATATAGAAAATATTGAAAATTTGGTAAAAATTAATACTCTGAATAATGTAAGAGAGTCAATCTAAGTTGCAGATAGGAGCCCCAGCTGTTTTTCTAAAGGAAATCAAATGTCTACCAAACACCAGGATTTGCATATTTATTAGTTTTCTGAAATTTACAAAGAGATACACAATAGTTCAAGACCAGAACTGTGATATACACAGTTCATTGAGGTGTTAAACAGATGGGTCAGTGGTTAAGAGCACTTGTTGCTATTACAGAGGATCTGTGTTCAGTTTCCAGTACCCACATAGAGGCTCACAACCACCTATAGCTCCAGTTCCAGGGGATCTGGCACTTTCTTCTGTCATCCATGGAGTTTTGCATTGACATAATTTTTTGTTGGATAATAAAAAAATAATCACTTTCCAATATGAATATTTGTTATACATAGTGTTTCCTAGCATACCCAAACACCACCAGCAACTGGGGACCAAGTGTCAAATACTTCACTGAGACTACGAAGAGCATTTCTCATTGAAACCACTATGACTGATTATCTTTCCATTATTAAAGGACAGTCTATAACTTCACAGGCTAAATGCATAACTACATCTAGATAAATCTACAAAGTTAATTTTTTTTTTGATCAATGGAACTGTATTGAAGAAGCAAGCATGATTCCATAAACCTGTAGATAACTAAATTTTGACAAAGAAGTCAATGTTACACAATAGAAATAACAAATGGTGCCGGTATAACTGGATGTCAGCATGCGTAAGAATGCAAATAGATCCATATCTAGTTCATATTTTGAACAAAAACAAGTTAGTGTGTTGTATTGGGTAAGCATGCAGTACAGTGACCTTTAATAAAGATTATTTGTGTATATTTTTAATTTAAAAGAGATATAAATTATAATTTAAAACTAATTTATTGGTATATAATATAGGGGAAAAGGTGGGAAATAGCTAGGTTGGGTATTCTCTTAACAAAATAAAGGCAGAGCATACAACTGAAAATTTAACACCCGGATCTCAGGTGCAGCTGTGCTCAAGGCAAGGACTTATGCCTTAGCAAACTTAGATGTGTGCACAGTACCTCCTGTCTGATTATTCTGGGTTATGACTATCTCCAAAACCTTCTTAATAGGAAACTGGGTCTGCACTGACAAGTTCATTTTGAAAGTTCTGTGCACATAATTCTTTTAAAATATTTCAAATAGGCTAGTCTCAGATCTGGTTTTAAGACCTCACATTGTAAAGAACATTTCTGCACTCACCTGGTTTCTTCAACAACTTTAAAACCTTTTATATCTTAATTGAAAAAAACTTTCAGTTTTCTAACAATTAGTGTTTTTGGAATGTGATGGAGCTATAGTTTGGATCGTGAATACAAACTATCTATCTACAGCTTGCACAGAATGTCATTATTGTGAAGTAGTGAAGCATTTCACCTTTGAAGGTGCAATAAGACCCTTCTTTTTTCTTCAACAATTAAAAAATATTTATTCCTATTTTATGTGCACATATGCATTCTTAAATGCATATTTGTGTACCATGCACAAACCTGGTGCCAGTACAGGCCAAAAGAGGGCATCAGATCCTCTGGAAGGAGTTGCATGAGGTTGTGAACTCTTGTGTGGATTCTGGGAAAGGAACTGTAGTCTTCTGCAAGAGTATCAAATATTCTTTTTTTTTAAATTTATATAACCAAGTCCATTTAAATGAAAACAAACATTTATAGACACTATTTGGGAATTTGGGCATTGTTCTTTCAAAACTACTTCCTGCTGGTAAGGGGCACTGTCAGTTCTGTACCCCATTTTTTAATAGGGTTATATGGTGTTGTGTTGACTAGTTTCTTGAGTTCTTTGTATATTTTGGAGATCAGCCCTTTGTCGGATATAGGATTGGTGAAAATCTTTTCCCAGTCTATGGGCTGCAGTTTGGTCTTGTCCACTGTGTCCTTTGCCTTACAGAAGCTTCTAAGTTTGAAGAGGTCCCATTTATTAATTGTTGCTCTCAGTGACTGTGCCCCTGGAGTTATGTTCAGGAAGCGGTCTCCTATACCAATTTTTTCAAGAGTACCTCCTACTTTCTCTTCTAAGAGGTTCAATGTGGCTGGATTGATGTTGTCTTCTTCCTTTCCAATTTATATCTCCTTGGTCTACTTTTGCTGTCTTAGTGTTCTAGCTAGAACTTCAAGTACAATATTGGAGAGATATGCAGAGAGTAGATAACTTTGTCTTGTTCCTGATTTTAGAGGAATCACATTGAGTTTTTTTTTCTATTTAGTTTGATGTTGACTGTTGGTTTACTGTTTATTGCCTTTATTATATTTAGGTATGGTCCTATTATCCCTGATCTCTCCAAGACCTTTATCCTGAAGGGGTGTTGGAATTTTTCAAAGGGGTTTTCAATGTCTAGTGAGATGATCATGTGGTTTTTCTTTTCCAAGAGGGTTTTTTTCATGTGGCGGATTACATTGATGGATTTTCATATGTTGAACCATGCCTGCATTTCTGGGATGATGCAAGCCTACTTGATTATGGTGAATGATTTTCCTGATATGTTCTTAGATTCAATTTGCCAATATTTTATTGAGTATTTTTGCAACAGTGTTCATAAGGGATATTGGTCTGTAGTTCTCTACCTTAGTAGTGTCTTTGTGTGGTTTGGGTACCAGGGTAATTGTAGCCTCATAAAAAGAGTTTGGCAATGTTTCTTTTGCTTCTATTGTGTTGAGAAATTTGAGGAGTATTGATATTAGCTCTTCTTTGAATTTCTGGCTTTTTTGGGCGGGGACTTTTGATGACTGCTTCTATTTCATTGGGACTATAGGTCAGCAGTTTAAATTGTTTATCTCTACTTGATTTAATTTTGGTAAGTGATATATCTTTAGAACATTGTTCATTTCCTTTAAATTTTCCAATTTTGTTGAGTACAGGTTTTCTTTCCTTTTTTTTTTAAATTTATTTATTTATTTTATGTAACCAAGTCCATTTAAATGAAAATAAACATTTATAGACAATATTTTGGAATTTGGGCGTCGTTCTTTCCAAACTACTTTCTGCTGGTAAGGGGCGCTATCATGGGGGATTCTAAGAAGATGCAGAAATCCTGGCTGTAGTCTGCAAGGCTGCTTTGTCCAGCTGTTTTGAAGGTAGGACCACCTGGTACTCTGTTTCAGGCAGTCTGGCTTGAACAAACCACATTAGTCAGGAAGGAATCCACAGCTTTTCTTTTTCTGTGGAAACAAAAATAGAAATCCTTTTTCCCAGCAAATTGTCCTTTAACTTAAATTTTTGAGTCAGAGCATATTTTAAAATTTATTATTTTACATGTTTATCCCTCTTCCCTCTCCCTCCCTCCTTCCCTCCCTTTTACCCTCTCTGCCCTCTCACATGCACTCTAACCATCCTCCCCTCCCAACCTCCCACCACAATTCCATATGTAGGGGAATGCCATCCAGTTGGGGTCAAGTAGATCTGACAGGTCATGTGAAGTAGGAACTAGGGATTGTCTCCTGTTTCTAGGTTAAGGCAGTTATCCCTGTATGGGGGATGTGTTAGCAAGGGCCTTTTGTGCAACAGGGATAAATCCTGGCTCCACTGTCTCAGGTCCCTTAGACTGCTCAGTCCTTCTGTCTGAGGCTCATATTCAGGAGGGCCTGAGTAAGTCCCTTGCTGGCTTCCCAGCTCTTAGTCTGGGAGCCATTAGCTCCTCCTTGCTCAGGTAAGCAGTCTCTATGTGTTTCTGTTGCCTGGTCTTGTCCTCTCCATCTGCATCTGCATTCTAGTTCGATTCAGTTTTTATGTATGGGTGTTTGCTCCTGTTTCCAACAGGCATTAGATAAGGGCTACATATATAAGTTAGTTGTTGATCTCACTATCCGGGAAGGTCATTTATGGTAGCCTTCCCATAGAAGCTCAAATTGTTAGTTGGCGGCAGACTTGTAGTTCTCTAGACCTTTCTGTGTGTTCAACTTTATCTTCAAACCAATATTGGCTCCTTCTTTTATTCTCTCTCTCTCTCTCTCTCTCTCTCTCTCTCTCTCTCTCTCTCTCTCTCTCTCTCTCTCTCCTGTATTCTATTCCTAACCAAACTCAATCTTCCTGGTTGCAAATGTTTTCCTTTCCTCTCCCTCATTTTCTCCTACTTCTCTCTCCATTTGCAGCCCCACCCCCACTTCCCCTCAGCTCTGGGGGACTTGTCCCTTCCTGGTTCTGTGAGGAACTTTATATCAATCTCTTAGAATACACCTTGTATCCTAGTTGCTCTGGTGGTGTGAATTATAGGCTGGTGAGCCTTTGATCTAGGTCTAAAAAGAATATATGAGTGAATACATACTATGTTCCTCTTTTTGTGACTGGGTTACCTCATTCAGGAAGGTTTCAATTGCCATCCACTTGCCTGCGAATTTCAAGATACCATTATTTTTTTCTGCATAGTAGTATTCCATTGTGTAGATGAGACACATCTTCATTATCCATTCTTCAATTGAAGGGCATCTAGGTTGCTTCCAGGTTCTTGCTATTACAAATAGTGCTGCTATGAACATAGTTGAACAGATGTCTTTGTTGCATGGATGTGGATGCTTTGGGTATATGCCTAAGAGGGGGATTGCTCGGTCCTGTGGTAAACTAGTTCACATATTCCTGAGGAACCGCCATACTGACCTCCAAAATGGCTATACAAGTTTGCACTCACACCCGCAGTGGAGGAGTGTTCCCCTTTCTCCACATCCTCTCCAGCAAAAGTTGTCATTGGTGTTTCTAATTTTAGCCATTCTGGCAGGAGTAAGATAGGTATCTCAGAGTTGTTTTGATTTGCATTCCCTGATAGCTAAGGATGTGGAGCACTTTCTTAAGTGTCTTTCAACCTTTTTGATTTCCTCTATTGAGAATTGTTTCTTCAGTTCTGTACCACATTTGTAATAGGGTTTTTTGGTGTTTTGTTGATTAGTTTCTTGAGTTCTTTTTATATTTTGGAGACCAGCCCTTTGTCAGATATAGGATTGGTGAACATCTTTTCCCAGTCTGTAGGCTGCCATTTGGTCTTGTCGACTGTGTCCTTTGCCTTACAGATGCTTCTAAGTTTGAAGAGGTCCCATTTATTAATTGTTTCTATCAGTGTCTGTGCCCATGGAGTTATGTTCAGGAAATGGTCTCCTATACCAATTTTTTCAAGAGTACCTCCTACTTTCTCTTTTAAGAGGTTCAATGTGGCTGGATTGACGTTGAGGTCTTAGATCCATTTAGACTTGTGCATGGCGACAGACATGGGTCTATCTGCAGTCTTCTACACACCCTCATCCAGTTGTGCCAGCACCATTTATTGAAGATGCTGTCTTTGCCCCATTGTATAATTTTAGCTGTTTTGTCGAAAATCAGGTGCTCATAGGTGTGTGGGTTAATATCTGGATTTTGAATTCGATTCCATTGGTCTACCTATATATTTTCATGCCAATACCAGGTTTTCAGAACTATAGGTCTGTAGTAGAGCTTAAAGTCAGGAATGGTCATGCCTCCTGAAGTTCTTTTATTGCATACGGTTGTTTTGGTTATCCTGGGACTTTTGTTTTTCCATATAAAGTTGATTATTATCCTTTCAAGGTCAATGAAGAATTGTGGTGGGATTTAAATGGGGATTGCATTGAATCTGTAGATTGCTTTTGGCAAGATTGCCATTTTTACTATGTTTATTCTACCTATCCAAGAGCATGGGAGATCCATTTTTTGATATCTTCTTTAATTTCTTTCTTTAGAGCCACAAAGTTCTTATTTTTTTTTAATTTTTTTTTATTTTTTTTATGCATATAGAGTATTTTTTATTTAATTTTATATAACAAAGTCCAATTAAATGAAAACAAACATTTATACACAATATTTGGGAATTTGGGCGTCGTTCTTTCCAAACTACTTCCTGCTGGTAAGGGGCGCTGTCTTGGGGGATTCGAAGAAGATTCAGATATCCTAGCTGTAGTCTGTAGGGCTGTTTTGTCCAGCTGTTTGGAATGTAGGATCAGCTTGTACTCTGTTTCAGGCGGTCTGGTGTGATCAAACCACATTAGTCTGGAAGGAATCCACATCTTTTCATTTTCTGTGGAAACAAAAATAGAAATACTTTTCCCCAGTAACTTGTTCTTCAACTTAAATTTTGGAGTCAAAGCGTTTTTTTTTTTTTTTTTTTTTTTTTTTTTTATTTTACATGTCGATCCCAGTTCCCTCTCCCTCCCTCCCTCCCTCCCCCCAAGCCCTCCCTCCCTCCTTCCCTCCCTTTTGCCCTCTCTACCCTCTGCCATGCACTCTAAACACCCTCCCCTCCCAACCCCCCACCACAATACAATATGTAGGGGAATGCCATCCAGTTGGGGTCATGTAGATCTGACAGGTCCTGTGAAGTAGGGACTAGGGCTTCTCTCCTATCTCTAGAATAAGGCAGTTATCCCTCCATGGGGGATATGTTTGCAAAGTCCTTTTGTGCACCAGGGATACATCCTGGCTCCACTGTCTGAGGTCTCTTAGACTGCTCAGACCTTCTGGCTGAGACCCATATTCAGGGGGGTCCGAGTCAGACCCCTGTTGGCTTCCCAGCTATCAGTCTAGTGGCCCTTAGCTCCTCCTTGTTCAGGTAAGCTGTCTCTATGTACTTCTACCGCATGGTCTTGTCCTCTCCATCTGCTTCTGGGTTCTAGTTTGACTCAGTGTTTATGTATGGGTGTTTGCTCCTGTTTTCAACAGGCATTAGTTGAGGACTCCATGGAGAAGTTAGTTGTTGATCTCACTCTCCGGGAAGGGCATTTATGATAGCCTTTCCACGGAAGCTGAGATTGTTAGTTGGGAGCAGTCTTGTAGTTCCCTCGACCTTTCTTTGTGTTCAACTTTATCTTCAAACCAATATTGGCTCCCTCTTTTATGTTCTTTCTCTCTGTCTCTGTCTCTCTCTCTCTTTCCTATTTTCCATTCCTAACCAGGCTCAATCCTCCTGGTCGCACATGCCTTCCTCTCCTCCCTCTCATTTTCTCCTACTTCTCTCTCCATTAGCTGTCCTCCCCCACTATACCTGAGGTCTGGGGGACTTGTCCCTTCCCAGTTCTGTGAGGGACTTTATATGAATCTCTTAGAATACAACTTGTATCCTAGTTCCTCTGGTGATGTGAATTATAGGCTGGTGATCATTTGATCTAGGTCTAAAATCCATATATGAGTGAGTACATACTGTGTTCCTCTTTTTGTGACTGGGTTACCTCATTCAGGATGGTTTCTTCAAGTGCCATCCACTTGCCTGCGAATTTCAAGATACCATTATTTTTTTCTGCAGAGTAGTATTCCATTGTGTAGATGTGCCACATCTTCATTAACCATTCTTCAATTGAAGGGCATCTAGGTTGCTTCCAGGTTCTTGCTATTACAAATAGTGCTGCTATGAACATAGTTAAACAGATGTCTTTGTTGCATTGATGTGAATCCTTTGGGTATATGCCTAAGAGGGGGATTGCCGGGTCCTGTGGTAAACTAATTCCCATTTTCCTGAGGAACCGCCATACTGATCTCCAAAGTGGCTGTATGAGTTTGCACTCCCACCAGCAGTGGAGGAGTGTTCCACTTTCTCCACATCCTCTCCAACATAAGTCATCACTGGTGTTTCTAATTTTAGCCATTCTGGCAGGTGTAAGATGGTATCTCAAAGTTGTTTTGATTTGCATTTCCCTGCTAGCTAAGGATGTGGAGCATTTTCTTAAGTGTCTTTCAGCCTTTTTGATTTCCTCCATTGAGAATTCTTTCTTCAGTTCTGTACCCCATTTTTAATAGGGTTATTTGGTGTTTTGTTGACTAGTTTCTTGAGTTCTTTGTATATTTTGGAGATCAGCCCTTTGTCGGATATAGGATTAGTGAAAATCTTTTCCCAGTCAGTGGGCTGCCGTTTGGTCTTGTCAACTGTGTCCTTTGCCTTACAGAAGCTTCTAAGTTTGAAGAGGTCCCATTTATTAATTGTTTCTTTCAGTGTCTGTGCCCCTGGAGTTATGTTCAAGAAGCGGTCTCCTATACGAATTTGTTCAAGGGTACCTCCTACTTTCTCTTCTAAGAGGTTCAATGTGGCTGGATTGATGTTGAGGTCTTTGATCCATTTGGACTTGAGTTTTGTGCATGGCGACAGACATGGGTCTATCTGCAGTCTTCTACACACCCTCATCCAATTGTGCCAGCACCATTTGTTGAAGATGCTGTCTTTGCCCATTGTATAATTTTAGCTGTTTTGTCGAAAATCAGGTGTTCATAGGTGCGTGGATTATTATCAGGATTTTCAATTCGATTCCATTGGTCTACCTGTCTATTTTTATGCCAATACCAGGCTGTTTTCAGAACTATAGCTCTGTAGTAGAGCTTAAAGTCAGGAATGGTGATGCCTCCTGATGTTCTTTTATTGTATAGGGTTGTTTTGGCTATCCTGGGTCTTTTGTTTTTCCATATAAAATTGATTATTATCCTTTCAAAGTCGGTGAAGAATTGTGGTGGGATTTTAATGGGGATTGCATTGAATCTGTAGATTGCTTTTGGTAAGATTGTCATTTTTACTATGTTTATCCTACCTATCCAAGAGCATGGGAGGTCTTTCCATTTTCTGGTATCTTCTTTAATTTCTTTCTTTAGAGTCACAAAGTTCTTATTATATAGATCTTTTACTTGTTTGGTAAGCGTTACACCAAGATACTTTATGTTGCTTGTGGCTATTGTAAAGGGTGATGTTTCTCTGATTTCTTTCTCTGCCTCTTTGTCGTCTGAAAAAAATAGGGCTACTGATTTTTTTGAGTTTATCTTGTATCCTGCTAGTTTGCTGAAGGTGTTTATCAGCTGTAGGAGTTCCCTGGTAGAGTTTATTGGGTCGCTTACGTAAACTATCATATCATCTGCAAATAGAGACAGTTTGACTTCTTCCTTTCCAATTTGGATGCCCTTGATCTCCTTTTGTTGTCTTATAGCATTAGCTAGAACTTCTAGTACGATATTGAAGAGATATGGAGAGAGAGGACAGCCTTGTCTTGTTCCTGATTTTAGAGGAATTGGCTTAAGTTTCTCTCCATTCAGTTTGATGTTGGCAGTTGGTTTGCTGTATATTGCTCTTATTATGTTTAGGTATGTTCCTGTTATCCCTGACCTCTCTAATACCTTTATAATGAAAGGGTGTTGAATTTTATCGAAGACTTTTTCTGCATCTAGGGAGATAATCATATGGTTTTTCTTTTTCAGTTTGTTTATATGGTGGATCACGTTGATAGATTTTCGTATGTTAAACCATCCCTGCAATCCAGGTATGAAGCCTACTTGATCATGGTGGATGATTTCTCTGATGTATTTTTGAATTCGGTTTGCCATTATTTTATTGAGTATTTTTGCATCGATGTTCATCAGGGATATTGGTCTGTAGTTTTCTTTCTTAGTTGTGTCTTTGTGAGGTTTGGGTACCAAAGTTATTGTGGCCTCATAAAAAGAGATTGGCAATAAACCTTCTGTTTCTATCTTGTGGAACAGTTTGAGGAGTAGTGGTTTTAGTTCTTCCTTGAATGTCTGGTAGAATTCTGCACTGAATCCATCTGGCACTGGAGTTTTTTTCGTTGGAAGGCTTTCGATGACTGCTTCTATTTCATTTCGGGTTATAGGTCTATTTAAGTTGTTTGTCTGTTCTTGATTTAATTTTGGTAAGTGATAGTTATCCAGAAACTTGTCCATTTCCTTTGAATTTTCAATTTTTGTGGAATACAGATTTTCGAAGTATGACCTGAAAATTGTCTGGATTTCCTCTGTGTCTGTTGTTATGTTCCCCATTTCGTTTCTGATTTTGTTAATTTGCATGTTCTGTCTCTGCTTTTTCGTTAACTTGGATAAAGGTTTATCAATCTTGTTGATTTTCTCAAAAAACCAACTCTTTGTTGCATTGATTTTTTGTATTGTTTTCCTGGTTTCTATTTTGTTGATTTCAGCCCTATTTCTATTCTCTTGTATCTGTTGAGGTTTGTTATGTCTCCTAGTATGTGGTCGATTTTAGAGAAGGTTCCATGTGGAGCAGAGAAGAAGGTATATTCTTTTGTCTTTGGATGGAATGTTCTATAGATGTTTGTTAGCCCCAGTTGAGACATAACTTCTGTTAATTCTTTTGTTTCTTTGTTGAGTTTCTGATTTGTGGTCCTGTCTAGTGTTGAGAGTGGTGTATTGAAGTCTCCCACTATAAGTGTGTGAGGTTTTATATGAGCTTTGAGTTTTAGTAGTGTTTCTTTTACGAATGTGGGTGGCTTTGTATTAGGGGCATAGATGTTCAGAATTGAGACTTTGTGTTGATGGATTTCTCCTGAGATGAATATGAAATGACCGTCTTCATCTCTTTTGACTACTTTTGGTTTGAAGTCTAGCTTGTTAGATATTAGGATAGCTACGCCTGCTTGCTTCTTATTTCCATTTGATTGGAAAATCTTTTCCCAACCCTTTACCCTGAGGTAATGTCTATCTTTGGAGCTAAGATGTGTTTCTTGTATGCAGCAGAAGGATGGATTCTGTCTTCGTATCCATTCTGTTAATCTGTGTCTTTTTATAGGTGAGTTAAGACCATTAATGTTGAGGGTGAGTAAGGACCATTGATTGTTGATGGTTGTTTGATTTAGGTTTGTTGTTGGCAGTGGTATTGTGAATATATTTGTTCTGCTTCACCCTAGGTTTCTGGTGTAGTTGGATTATCTGTTGCCTACATTTTTGTGGGCGTAGTTACCTTCCTTGGGTTGGAATTTTCCTTCCAATACTTTCTGTAGGGCTGGATTTGTAGATACATATTGGGAAAATCTGGTTTTGTCATTGAATATCTTGTTCTCTCCATCTGTATTGACTGAGAGTTTTGCTGGATATAGTAGCCTAGGCTGGCATCCGTGTTCTCTTAATACTTTTAGAACATCTATCCAGGACCTTCTGGCCTTGAGGGTTTCCATGGAGAAGTCAGGTGTAATTTTGATAGGTCTGCCTTTATATGTTACCTGTCCTTTTTCCTTCGCTGCTCTTAATATTTTTTCTTTATTCAGTATGCTAGGTGTTTTGATAATTATATGTCAAGGGGTCTTTTTTCTTTGGTCCAGCCTATTTGGGGTTCGGTATGCTTCTTGTACTTTCATGGGCATGTCCTTCTTCAGATTTGGAAAGTTTTCCTCGATGATTTTGTTGAATATGTTTTCAGCACCTTTGAGCTGGGCTTCCTCACCTTCCTCTATGCCTATTAATCTTAGGTTTGGCCTTTTCATGGTGTCCCACATTTCCTGGACATTGTGTGTTAAGGATTTGTTGGATTTATGGTTTTCTTTGGTCGATGAATCTATTTCTTCTAGTTTATCTTCTGCGCCTGAGATTCTCTCTTCCATCTCTTGAATTGTATTGGTTATGCTTATGTCCGTGGTTTCCGATTTTTTGCCCAGCTTTTCAATTTCCAGCTTTCCTTCCATTTGTGTTGCCTTTATTTTCTCAATTTCGGTTTTCAAATCTTGAACCGTTTCCTTCACCTGATTAATTGTTTTTTCTTGGCTTTCTGTACTTTCCTTAAGGAATTTGTTCATTTCTTCCACTTTTTTGTTTGTTTTTTCCTCTATTTCTTTAAGGGATTTTCTCATATCTTCTTTGAGGGCCTCTATCATTTTTATGATGGTGATTTTTAAGTCGTACCCTTCTGCTTCCTCTGCTTTGTTGTTGTGTTCCATTCTAGTTGGTGTAGATTCCCTAGATTCTGGTGGTGTCATGTTTGTCTTTCTGTTGTTAGGTGTTCTCTTGTATTGCGTTCTTCCCATAGTTTCTTCCTGTAGGTGTTGGTGGTGTCTCTTCCCTCTCTCTATGGTCCTTCCCAGATGGGCTTATGTGGATCAAAGATTCAATGTCTGTATCTCTGTGTGGTCCAAGCTCTCTAGGAGGCTTCTCTCTGGCCAATAGCCGGCAGAAGAGGACGAGGGCTGGACTGGAACTTGAGAAGGTTTTGCAGGGTAGTGGGATCTCACTGGAAACTGGCGCTCTCCAGCTGAGACCTCGTTCTTTGGCAGGGGCCCGGATTTGGGGGTCAAGGATCTTGCCTGCAGGAACTCCAAGTGGACCTGCAGAGATAGGCGGATCTCTGGGAGGGGCCTGGGACTCCAGCAGAGGACTGGAGGCAGGGTCAGGGACCAAGCCGGTGGAAATTACAGGTGGTCCCACGTGGATAGTCAGGTCTCCTTTGTTCGGAGTTGCTCCGAGAGGTCTCCGAAGTAGGGTGGACTGTTGGCTCCACCCTCTGTCCCAGTGCTCAACCAGAGCGGCAGGACCGTAGGTGGGGTAGGGCACAGGGTAGGGGGGGGTAGGCTGGTTTGGGATGGGTGGGGGTGTATCAGAGCTCCAAGGGTGCTCTCAAAGGGGACCGGAGACAGGAGCAGCAGGATCAGGGGCCAATCCAGGGAGTTCAGGCGGGGGAGGGGGGAAAAGAGGTTGAAGGGGACAGGCAGCCCCGATTGGGCCCAGACTCACCTCTGGCCAATAGCTGGCAGAAGAGGACGAGGGCTGGGCTGGAACTTGAGAAGGTTTTGCAGGGTAGTGGGATCTCACTGGAAACTGGTGCTCTCCAGCTGAGACCTCATTCTTTGGCAGGGGCCCGGATTTGGGGGTCAAGGATCTTGCCTGCAGGAACTCCAAGTGGACCCGCAGAGATAGGCGGATCTCTGGCCAAAGTTCTTATTATATAGGTCTTTTACTTGTTTGGTAAGCGTTACCCAAAGATACTTTATGCTGCTTGTGGCTATTGTAAAGGGTGATGTTTCTCTGATATCTTTCTCTGTCTCTTTGTGGTCTGAAAAAAGTAGGCCTACCGATTTTTTGAGTTTATCTTGTATCCTGCTAGTTTGATGAAGGTGTTTTTCATCTGTAGGAGTTCCCTGGTAGAGTTTATTGGGTTGCTTATATAAACTATCATATCATCTACAAATAGAGGCAGTTTGACTTCTTCTTTTCCAATTTGGATACCCTTGATCTCCTTTTGTTGTATTATAGCATTAGCTAGAATTTCAAGTACGATATTGAAGAGATATGGAGAGAGAGCCAGCCTTGTCTGGTTCCTGATTTTAGAGGAATTGGCTCAAGTTTCTCTGCATTCAGTTTGATGTTGGCAGTTGGTTTGCTGTATATTGCTCTTATTATGTTTAGGTATGTTCCTGTTATCCCTGACCTCTCCAAGACCTTTATCATGAAAGGGTGTTGAATATTGCTGAAGGCTTTTTCTGCATCTATGGAGATAATCATATGGTTTTTCTTTTTCTGTTTGTTTATATGGTGGATCACGTTGATACATTTTCATATGTTAAACCATCCCTGCATTCCAGGGATGAAGTCTACTTGATTATGGTGGATGATTTCTCTGATGTATTCTTGAATTCGATTTGCCAGTATTTTATTGAGTATTTTTGCATCGATCAGGGATATTGGTCTCTAGTTTTCTTTCTTATTTGTGTCTTGTGATACTTGGGTACCAAGGTTATTGTGGCCTCAAAAAAAGAGTTTGGCAATGAACCTTCTGTTTGTATTTTGAGGAAGAGTTTGAGGAGTAGTGGTATTAGTTCTTCCTTGAATGCCTGGTAGAATTCTGCACTGAATCCATCTGGTCCTGAACTTTTTTTGGTTGGAAGTCTTTCGATGACTGTTTCTATTTCATTGCAGGTTATAGGTCTATTTAAAGTGTTTATCTGTTCTTAATTTAATTTTGGTAAGTGATAGTTATCCAGAAATTTGTCCATTTCCTTTGAATTTTCAATTTTTGTGGAATACAGATTTTCAAAGTATGACCTGAAAATTGTCTGGATTTCCTCTCTGTCTGTTTTTATGTCCCCCTTTTTGTTTCTGATTTTGTTAATTTGCATGTTCTCTCTCTGCTTTTTCATTAATTTGGATAAAGGTTTGTCTATCTTGTTGATTTTCTCAAAAAACCAACTCTTTGTTGCATTGATGTTTTGTATTGTTTTCCCGGTTTCTATTTTGTTGATTTCAGCCCTCAAGTTGATTATTTCCTGCTGTCTACTCCTACCGGGTGAGTTTGCTTCTCTCTGTTGTAAGACTTTCAGCTGTACTGTTAATTCTTTTATGTGACTATCCTCTGTTTTCTTCATATGGGCACTTAGTGCAATGAACTTCCCTCGTAGGCCTGCTTTCAAGGTGTCCCATAAGTTCGGGTATGTTGTGTCCTCATTGTCATTGAATATTAGAAAGTCCTTAATTTCTTTCTTTATTTCTTCTTTGACCCAGGAGTGGTGCAATTGCACATTGTTCAGTTTGCATGATTTTGCCTGTTTTTTGCTATTTGTGTTGTTGTTTTATTACAATTTTAAAGCATGGTGGTCTGATAAGCTACAGGGGACAATTCCTATTCTTTTGTATCTGTTGAGGTTTGTAATGCCTCCTAGTATGTGTTGGATTTTAGAGAAGTTTCCATGTGGAGCAGAGAAGAAGGTATATTCTTTTGTGTTTGGATGGAATATTCCATAGATGTTTGTTAATCCCAGTTGAGACACAATTTCAGTTGGTTCTTTTGTTTCTTTGTTGAGTTTCTGATTTGTGGTCCTGTCTAGTGGCGAAAGTCGTGTATTGAAGTCTCCCACTATAAGTGTGTGCGGCTTTATATGAACTTTGAAATTTTAATAGCGTTTCCTTTACGAATGTGGGTGACTTTGTATTAGGGGCATAGATGTTCAGAACTGAGACTTTGTGTTGATGGATTTCTCCTGTGATAAATATGAAATGACCCTCTTTATCTCTTTTGAGTAATTTTGGTTTGAAGTCTAACTTGTTATTATGATAGTCATGCCTGCTTGCTTCTTGGTTCCATTTGATTTGAAAATCATTTCCCAACCCTTTACCCTGAGGTAATGTCTATCTTTGAATCTTAGATGTATTTCTTGTATGCGACAGAAGTATGAATTCTGTCTTCGTATACATTCTGTTATCCTGTGTCTTTTTATAGGTGAGTTAAGACCATTAATGTTGAGGGTGACTAAGGACCATTGATTGTTGATGCTTGTTACTTTTAGGTTTGTTGTTGGCCTTGGTATTGTGAATATATTTGTTCTGCTTTACCCTAGGTTTCTGATGTAGTTGGATTATCTGTTGCCTACATTTTGTGGGCATAGTTACCTTGCTTGGGTTGGAGTTTTCCTTCCAATACTTTTTGGAAGGCTGGATTTGTAGATACATATTGGGAAAATCTGGTTTTGTCATTAAATATCTTGTTTTCTCCATCTATAGTGATTGAGAATTTTGCTTGGTATAGTAGCCTAGGCTGGCATCCGTGTTCTCTTAATACTTTTAGAACATCTATCCAGGAACTTTTGGCCTTAAGGGTTTCCATGGAGAAGTCAGGTGTAATTTTGATAGGTCTGCCTTTATATATTACCTGTTCTTTTTCCTTCACTGCTCTTAATATTCTTTCTTTATTCTTTATGCTAGGTGTTTTGATTATTATATGTTGAGGGGTCTTTTTTCTTTGGTCCAGCCTATTTGGGGTTCAATATGCTTCTTGTACTTTCATGGGCATGTCCTTCTTCAGATTTGGAAAGTTTCCCTTGACGTTTTTGTTAAATATGTTTTCCTTACCTTTGAGCTGAGCTTCCTCACCTTCTTACGTTTGGCCTTTTCACAGTGTCCCACATTTCCTGGATGTTTTGTGTTAAGGATTTGTTGGATTTATGATTTTCTTTGGTCGATGAATCTATTTCTTCTAGTTTATCTTCTGTGTCTGAGATTCTCTCTTCAATCTCTTGAATTCTGTTTGTTATGCTTGTATCTGTAGTTCCCGAAATTTTGCCCAGTTTTTCTATTTTCAGCATTCCTTCGGTTTGTGTTGCCTTTATTGTCCCTATTTCAGTTTTCACGTCTTGAACCATTTCCTTCACCTGCTTAA
Source organism: Phodopus roborovskii (assembly GCF_943737965.1). Lineage (NCBI taxonomy): Eukaryota > Metazoa > Chordata > Mammalia > Rodentia > Cricetidae > Phodopus > Phodopus roborovskii. The sequence continues at coordinate 47,000 of NW_026126165.1, read as the reverse complement.
TTGTTTTTTCTTGGTTTTCTGTACAGGTTTTCAAAGTATGACCTGAAGATTCTCTGGATTTCCTCTATGTTTGTTATGTCCCTTTTTTCATTTCTGATTTATTTTATTTTATTTTATATAACAAAGACCAATTAAATGAAAACAAGCATTTATGCACAATATTTGGGAATTTTGACGTGGTTCTTTCCAAACTACTTCCTGCTGGTAAGGGGCGCTGTCATAGGGGATTCAAAGAAGATTCAGAAATCCTGGCTGTAGTCTGTAGGGCTGCATTGTCCTACATGTAGGATCACCTCATACTCTGTTTCAGGCGGTCTGGCTTGATCAAACCACATTAGTCTGGAAGAAATTCACATCTTTTCATTTCCTGTGGAAACAAAAATAGAAATCTTTTTCTCCAGTAACTTGTGCTTCACCTTAAATTTTGGAGTCATAGCATTTTTTTAATTTAATTTATTATTTTACATGTCGATCCCAGTTCCCTCTCCCTCCCTCCCTCCATTCCTCCCTTCCTTCCTCCCTCCTTCCCTCCCTTTTACCCTTCCTGCCCTCTCACATGCACTCTATCCACCCTCCCCTCTCATCACCCCACCCCAATTCCATATGTAGGGGAATGCCATCCAGTTGGGGTCATGTGAAGTAGGGACTAGGGCTTCTCTCCTGTCTCTAGATTAAGGCAGTTATCCCTCCATGGGGGATATGTTCGCAAAGTCCTTTTGTGCACCAGGGATACATCCTGGCTCCACTGTCTGAGGACTCTTAGACTGCTCAGACCTTCTGGCTGAGACCCATATTCAGGGGGGCCTGAGTTAATGCCATGCTGGCTTCCCAGCTATCAGTCTAGTGGCCCTTACCTCCTCCTTGTTCATTTAAGCTGTCTGTATGTGTTTCTGCTGCATGGTCTTGTCCTCTCCATCTGCATCTGGGTTCTAGTTCGACTCAGTGTTTATGTATGGGTGTTTGATCCTGTTTTCAACAGGCATTAGTTGAGGGCTCCATGGAGATGTTAGTTGTTGATCTCACTCTCTGGGAAGGGCACTTATGATAGCCTTTCCACGGAAGCTCAAATTGTTAGTTGGTGGCAGTCTTGTAGTTCTCTAGATCTTTCTTTGTGTTCAATTTTATCTTCAAACCAATATTGGCTCCCTGTTTTATGATCTCTCTCTCTCTGTCTCTGTCTCTCTCTTTCCTATCTTCTATTCCTAACCAGGCTCAATCTTCCTGGTCGCACATGTTTTCCTTTCCTCCCCCTCATTTTCTCCTACTTCTCTCTCCATTTGCTGCCCCCCCCCACTTCACCTGAGCTCTGGGGGACTTGTCCCTTCCCAGTTCTGTGAGGGACTTTATATAAATCTCTTAGAATACACCTTGTATCCTAGTTCCTCTGGTGATGTGAATTATAGGCTGGTGATCCCTTACTCTAGGACTTTAGAGTGAGTACATACTGTGTTCCTCTTTTTGTGACTGGGTTAACTCATTCAGGATGGTTTCTTCAACTGCCATCCACTTGCCTGCGAATTTCAAGATACCATTACTTTTTTCTGCAGAGTAGTATTCCATTGTGTAGATGTGCCACATCTTCATTAAGCATTCTTCAATTGAGGGGCATCTAGGTTGCTTCCAGGTTCTTGCTATTACAAATAGTGTTGCTATGAACACAGTTGAGCAGGTGTCCTTGTTGCATGTATGTGAATCCTTGGCAGGAGTAATGTGGTATCTCAAAGTTGTTTTGATTTGCATTTCCCTGATAACTAAGGCTGATGAGCACTTTCAGCCTTTTTGATTTCCTCTATTGAGAATTCTTTCTTCAGTTTTGTACCTCATTTTTAATAGGGTTATTTGGTGTTTTGTTGACTAGATTCTTGAGTTCTTTGTATATTTTGGAGATCAGCACTTTGTCGGATATAGGATTGGTGAAAATCTTTCCCAGTCTGTGGGCTGCCGTTTGGTCTTGTCCACTGTTTCCTTTGCCTTACAGAAGCTTGTAAGCTTGAAGAGGTCCCATTTATTAATTGTTTCTTTCAGTGTCTGTGCCCCTGGAGTTATGTTCAAGAAGTGGTCTCCTATACGAATTTGTTCAAGGGTACCTCCTACTTTCTCTTCTAAGATGTTCAATGTGGCTGGATTGATGTTGAGGTCTTTGATCCATTTGGACTTGAGTTTTGTGCATGGCGACAGACATGGGTCCATCTACAGTCTTCTACACACCCTCATCCAATTTTGCCAGCACCATTTGTTGAAGATGCTGTCTTTGCACCATTGTATAATTTTAGCTGTTTTGTCGAAAATAGGTGCGTGGATTAATATCAGGATTTTCAGTTTGATTCCATTGGTCTACCTGTCTATTTTTATGCCAATACCAGGCTGTTTTCAGAACTATAGCTCTGTAGTAGAGCTTAAAGTCAGGAATGGTGATGCCTCCTGAAGTTCTTTTATTGTATAGGTTTGTTTTGGCTATCCTGGATCTTTTGTTGTTACGAATGTGGGTGATTTTGTATTAGGTGCATATATGTTCAGAAGTGAGACTTTGTATTGATGGATTTCTCCTGAGATGACTAATTTTGTTTTGAAGTCTAACTTGTTAGATATTAGGATAGCTACACCTGCTTGCTTCTTATTTCCATTTGTTTGGAAAATCTTTCCCCAACCCTTTACCCTGAGGAAATGTCTATCTTTGAAGCTTAGATGTGTTTCTTGTATGCAGCAGAAGGATGGATTCTGTCTTCATATCCATTCTGTTAGCCTGTGTCTTTTTATAGATGAGTTAAGACCATTGATTGTTGATGCTTGTTTGATCTAGGTTTGTTTTTGGCAGTGGTATTGTGAATATATTAGTTCTGCTTCACCCTTGGTTTCTGTTGTTGTTGGATTATCTGTTGCCTACATTTTTGTGGGCGTAGTTACCTTCCTTGGGTTGGGGTTTTCCTTCCAATACTTTCTGTAGGGCTGGATTTGTAGATACATATTGGGAAAATCTGGTTTGTCATTAAATATCTTGTTCTCTCCATCTATAGTGATTGAAAGTTTTACTGGCTATAGTAGCCTAGTTTGGCATCCATGTTCTCTTAATACTTTCAGAACATCTATCCAGGACCTTCTGGCCTTGAGGGTTTCCATGGAGAAGTCAGGTGTAATTTTGATAGGTCTGCTTTTATATGTTACCTGTTCTTTTTCCTTTGTTGCTCTTAATATTCTTTCTTTATTCTGTATGCTAGGTGTTTGGTTATTATATGTCGAGGGGTCTTTTTTCTTTGGTCCAGTCTATTTGGGGTTCGGTATGCTTCTTGTACTTTCATGGGCATGTCTTTCTTCAGATTTGGAAAGTTTTCCTCGATGATTTTGTTGAATATGTTTTCAGCACCTTTGAGCTGGGCTTCCTCACCTTCCTCTGTGCCTATTATTCTTAGGTTTGGCCTTTTCGTGGTGTCCCATATTTCCTTGATGTTTTGTGTTAAGGATTTGTTAGATTTATGATTTTCTTTGGTCGATGAATCTATTTCTTCTAGTTTTTCTTCTGTGCCTGAGATTCTCTCTTCAATCTCTTGAATTCTATTGGTTATGCTTGTGTTCGTAGTTGCCGATTTTTTGCCCAGTTTTTCAATTTCCAGCATTCCTTCTGTTTGTGTTGCCTTTATTTTCTCTATTTCAGTTTTCAAGTCTTGAACTGTTTCTTTCTCTTGCTTAATTGTTTTTTCTTGGCTTTCTGTACTTTCCTTAAGGAATTTGTTCATTTCTTCCAATTTTTTGTTTGTTTTTTTACTCCATTTCTTTAAGGGATTTTCTCACATCTTCTTTGAGGGCCTCTATCATTTTTATGATGGTAATTTTTAAGTCGTAGCCTTCTGCTTCCTCTGCTTTGTTGTTGTGTTCCATTCTAGTTGGTGTAGATTCCCTAGATTCTGGTGGTGTCATGTTTGTCTTTCTGTTGTTAGGTGTTCTCTTGTATTGCCTTCTTCCCATAGCTTCTTCCAGTAGGTGTTGGTGGGGTCTTCCCCCTCTCTCTATGGTACTTCCCTGATGGGCTTATGTGGGTCTGAGATTCAATATCTGTAGCTCTGTGTGGTCCAAGCTCTCTAGGAGGTTTCTCCACAGACTTGGATCCAGGTATGGGGTCAAGGATGAGGATCCAGAAGAAGATGCCAGCAGGTACTCACAGTGGTCCTCTGGCCAATAGCTCTGGCCAATAGCTGGTGGAAGAGGATAAGGCCTGACTTGGAACTTGAGAAGGTTTTGCAGGATAGTCGGATCTCACTGGAAAGTGGCGCTCTCCAGCTGAGACCTTGTTCTTTGGCAGGGGCCAGGATTTGGGGATCAAGGATCTTACCCACATGAACTAAGAGTGGACCCACAGAGATAGGTGGATCTCTGGGAGGGGCCTGGGACTCCAGCAAAGGACTGGAGTCAGGGTCAGAGACCAAGCCGGTGGAAATTATGGGTATTCCCGCATGGATAGTCAGGTCTCCTTTGTTCAGAGTTGCTCAGAGAAGTCTCCAAAGTAGGGTGGACTCTTGGCTCCACTCTCTGTCCCAATGCTCAACCAGAGCAGCAGGACCGTGGGTGGGGTAGGGCACAGGGTAGGGGGGGTAGGCTGGCAGTGGGGATGGGTGGGGGTGTATCAGAGCTCCAAGGGTGCTCTCGATGGGGACTGGAGACCCTGATTTTTTTTAATTTACATGTTCTCTCTCTGCCTTTTTGTGAGGTTGTATAAAATTTTGTCTATCTTGTTGGTTTTCTCAAAGAACCAACTCTTTGTTTCATCGATTCTTCGTATTGTTTTCTTCTTTTCTATTTTATTGTTTTCAGCCCTCAATTTGATTATTCCTTGGTGTCTACTCCTTCTGGGTGAGTTTGCTTCTTTTTGTTTTAGAGCTTTCAGGTGCGTGCTGTTGGTTCTCTAGTGTCACTATTCTCCAGTTTCTTTATGAAGGCACTTATTGCTATGCTGCTTTTAGCGGTTTGTTTTTGGTTTGTTTTCCTTCATTTTCATTTTGTTCTATGAAGTCTTTGATTTCTTTATTTCTTCCTTGACCCATGAGTGATCCAAATGAGTGATGCAAATGAGCGTTGTTCAGTTTCCACGAGTTTTTAGGATTTCTGCAATTTTTGTTGTGTTTGAATGCTAATTTTAAGCCATGGTGATCAGATAAGATATGGGGTTATTCCAAATTATTTTGTATCTGTTGAGATTTGCTTTATTGCTAAGTATGTGGTCAATTTTAGAGAAGGTCCCATGTGGTGCTGAGAAGAAGGTATATTCTTTTGTGTTTGGATGGAATCTTCTATATATGTCTGTTAAAACACAATTGGGAAATAACTTCTGTTAGTTCCTTTGTTTCTTTGTTAAGCTTCTTTCTGGTAGTCCTGTCCAGTGTTGTGAGTGGGGTGTTGACGTATCCCACAACAAGTGTGTGGGGTTTAATATATGATTTGAGTTTTAGTAATGATTCTTTTGTGAACATGGGTGCCTTTGTGTTTGGATCATATATGTTCAGAATTAGACTTCATTTTTTTCCTGTGATGAACATGAAATCACCTTCCTCTCTTATGACTAATTTTAGTTTGAAGTTTAATTCGTTAGATATTAGGAATGCTTTACCAGCTTGCTTCTTAGGGCCATTTGATTGGAAAATCATTTCCCAACCCTTAATTCTGAGTTAATGTCTGTCTTTGAAGTTGAGGTGTGTTTCTTGTATGCAGCAGAAGGATGGATTCTGTCTTCATATCCATTCTGTTAGCCTGTGTCTTTTTATAGGTGCATTAAGCCCATTGATATTGATGGATATTAATGACCATTGATTTTTGATTCAAATTTGTTTAGGATTTGGTTTTGGTGGTGGTATTGTGTGTGAATTTTTATCCTTTTTCTGGTTTTTAGTAATGTGGCATCATCTATTGTCTATGATTTTGTGAGTGTGGTTAACTTCCTTAAGTTAGAGTTTTCCTTCCAGTACTTACTGTAGAGATGGATTTGTGGATATATATTGTTTAAATCTGGTTTTGTCATGGAATATCTTGCTTTCTCCATCTATAATGATTGAAAGTTTTTCTGGTATAGTAGTCTGGACTGGTATCCGTAGTCTTTTAGTGTTGGTAGAACATATTCCCAGCACCTTCTGGCTTTCAGAGTTTCCACTGAGAAGTTAGGTGTAATTCTGATAGGTATGCCTTTATATGTTACTTGGCATATTTCCTTTGCTGTTCTTAATATTCTTTATTCTGTATGTTTGGTGCTTTGGTTATTATGTGGCTAGGGGCCTTTTTTGGTCTACTCCATTTGGTGTTCTGTAAGCTTCTTGCACTTTCATAGGCATGTCTTCCTTTAGGTTGGGGAAGTTTTCTTCTATGATTTTGTTGAATATGTTTTCTGCACCTTTGAGCTAAGCTTCTTCCCCTTCTCTACCTATTATTCTTAGATTTGGTCATTCACAGTGCCCCATATGTCCTCAATATTTTCTGTTATGTAGTTTTTGTGTTTAATATTTTCTTTGGTTGACGAATCTATTTCCTCTAGTTTGTCTTAAGCACTTGAGATTCTCTCTTCCATCTCTTGTATTCTGTTGGTTATGCTGACATCTGTAGTTCCTGATCATTTACCTAGCTTTTGTATTTCCAGCACTCCCTCAGTTTTTATTTTTTATTTTGTTTCTATTTCATTTTTCAGGTCTTCACCTGTTTGGATTGTTTCCTTCTTCTCCCCCCTCTGGGGGGGGGCTTTCCTTTTCTTCTTTACAAGATTTGATTTCTTGCATTTCTTGGTTTGTCCTTTCTTCTATTTCTTCCAATTTTTTGTTTGCTTGTTTGTTTTTTCTTCCATTTCTTTAAGGGATTTTCTCCTTCCTTATTAGGGGCCTCTATCATTTTCATAAAGTTGTCTTTGTCATTGTCTTTTGTGTTATCTGCGTTGGGATAGTCAGGTCTTGCTGGTGTAGAATCTCTAGACTCTGGTGGTGTCATGTAGGTCTTTTTGTTGTTGAATGTGTTTTTATACTGTCATCTTCCCACCCTTTCTTCCATTGTGTACAGTTGGGGTCTCTTCCTCTCCTGGTATGGGTCCAAGGTAAGAATGATGGTAGATGTTGGATGCTTTATTCTTTCTCCAGGTTTTTCTGGGGGAATTTGGTGGCAGGCAAGATTTTGTTTTAATTTAATTTAATTTTCTTTTCCCAGCAAAGTTGTATTCCCATATTTCCACGGAGAGCTAATTATCTCCTAAGTGTCTTTGTTACCTTTCTATTTCTGTGAAGAGACTCAGTGATCAAAGCAGCTTTTAGAAGAAAGTATATAATTTAGGATTGACAGGTCCAGAGGGCAGCAGAGTCTGTGCCAGTTTTTGTGGGGGAGCATGGCAACAGGCAAGCAGGCATGGCATTGAGGCAATATTGATAGCTTACATGTTCAGACAGCACTAAGAGACTGAAAGAGACTGTTGTGGGGGGGGGAGAAAGGAGGGAGAAAGCTAGGAGGAAGGGAGGGAAGACAAAGAAAACTAAATGAACCCAGGAACTAATTGGAAATGGTATGGACTTTTGAAACCTCAAAACCCACCCCCAGTGACTTCAACAAGGTCACTCCTCCAACAAGGACACATTTTCTAATACTTTTCCACTTGTTCCACCAAATGGGGACCAAATATTCAAACATAAGAGCCTATGGAGATAATTCTCTTAGCATAAGTAAAATAGTTTCTAAAATATATAAGAAAAGGATTCATATTGTTAAGTTTAATTTAAGTATACATCTAGAAACTTGGGTTATTTTGGCCTAGTTTCCATGTGATTTTGGGATTTATGGGCAAACATGCTGAGATTATTTGATGAACAAGTATTTATGTTCTTGACATAATATGAATGTAAGACAACAGAGAAAGGACCATAGACCCCAAAGCTATGTCATTTTACAAACTGGATAATTCTGGACCAAAACAACAAATTAAAAGGAGTCTTAATGTTGAACATTATGTCTTCAATTAGATTGATTTCGCTTCTACAGTAGGAGAATTGACATCATTTTATGATAAAGAGAGTAAAATACATGTCTTCCAAATTTTACCTTGTTTTCAGAGGAGAGTGAGTCTGAGCATGGTTAACTGTAAATGGAAACTTATAAATGTTGTTCTTTTCCTGTCTCTTAACTTCTGTACTAAGTTTTTCTTTTGTTATTGTTTTATCATTTTCTTCAATAATAATTCTTGATGTAACTATCAAGGAAGTGTCTTGGTTCACTCTCACTTGTATTAATTCAGGTGCTCTTATCTTTCATATAGGTATCATAGCTGAGTTTGGGAACCAGTATTAGCTGGTGTATTTGTAGCAATTATACATATTAATTTCCCTTTCTAATTTCATTTCATTTACATTGTTTCTTCCTCTTTGAGGATAATACCTCTCCTAAAAATTCTTTACCTCCCAAGGTACTTTTTTAATTCTTTTTTTTCCCGTTTTTTCTTATTTTACATGACGATGAACACTCATGAGCTATTTCTTTTTATTTTATTTCTTTTTAATTTTTCTTATTTTACATATCAATCCCAGTTTCCTCCCCCTCCTTCCCATGCTCCCTGACCCCCCTCCCATCTCATCCCCCCACTCCACAAGGAGGGTGATACCTTCCAGGATGGATCAACAAAATCTGTCAAGTCATTTGGAGTAGGGACTAGGCCCTCCCTCCTGCCTCTAGGTTAAGGAAGTATCCCTCCATGGGGAACTCCCATGGTATTTTGTATGAAAGAATTAACCTGTATTTAATTCAATAAAACACTTCATTTTCTTAAATGTGTGAAAATAGATTTGTTTTTTTCTTAGTGCTAAAGAATTGTTTTCCTATCATTTTTGAGCTTCTTAATTTGTTTGCTATCATTAAAGACCTAAATAATGATCAGTGAGAAGTTATCCACAAGAGTGAAGAAACTGATTGTGAAAACTGCCTTGAATTGTGGAAAATATGATCAATTTTCTTTTAATGATTTACTTTTTATTTTACATGTCGATCCAGATCACCTTTCTTATAGGCAGTCCTGGTTTGTACATATTGATGTGTGTTCTCTGATAGTACTTAAAAAACAAGATTTCTTTTTACTGTCTTTTTTTTTTTTTTTGTTTTTCAAGATAGGGTTTCTCTGTATATCCCTGACTGTCTTAAACTCCCTTTGCAGACCAAGCTGGCCTCGAACTCACAGAGATTTGCCTGCCTCTGTCTCCAGAGTGCTAGGATTAAAAGGCATGTGCCACTCTCCTTAGCAAAAGATTTGTTTTTATTTATTTATTCGTGTGTGTGTGTGTGTGTGTGTGTGTGTGTGTTGTTGTTGTTGTTGTTGTTGTTTCTCCTGGTCCTTACAGAGGCCAGAAGAGGGTGTTTGATCCTCTGGACCTGGAGTTACAGGAGGTAGTAACTACCTAGCATGCATGGGTACAATTGAGTATATTGAAAACTGAACTCTGGTATTCTGGAAAAGCTGAAAGAGCTCTTACCTTCTGAGCTATATCCCCAGCCCTGAGATCTACCTGTCTTACCTCATATCACATGCATATAAACCACACAGTGCAAAGCATCTCATCTGGTTAATGGAACTAAACAATTAGGCAGATGAGTTGTTCAAAGTTGATAAAGTAGGATGGAGATGTAGTTCAACTGGTAGAGTGCTGGCCAAGTATGCACAAAAACTCTGGGTTCAATTGCCTGTACTGTCTAAACCAACTATGTTGGGACACACCTATAGTCCTAGCACTTGAGTGATGAAGATAGAATGATGAGAAATTCATAGTAATCTTTGGCTGTTTTGAAGCCAGCCTGGCGCCATGAGACTCTGTTTCAAAAGTGTACAAAGTATGATCATTTATTATCCTAAACCATTCAGGCTTCCCCAAACTGACAATGGTTTTCCTAACTTCTGCTGGTACATGTGGTAGATTTTTGGCAGCAGCAGATCTTTTACTCAAAGGCTGCTGTGATAATGCCTCTGACAGTTTTGGAATTGTTATTCTGGGAGTCATTTATTTCTTTCACAGGAACAATATATGCAATGGTTAATTGAGTGCACAAGTCTTTTTTTTTGTAGAAGGGTTTGTTAAGCATTATCTCAAAAGAGACAATTTCAAACATAAAAAAGGTCAACAACTTGTAATAAAAAGAAACAATGACAAAATCCACTGCACATGGTATTTGTAGATATGTGAGTTAACTATTAGCATTTTGATCCACTGAATACAGATAGAAAACAACTGTTATCAATGCTATTGATTGAGAACATCTTTATATTTCTGTTAATTTCAACTCATTTTTAAAATGGGTTAGTTTCCCTTATTTATTAATACTCTTTTGTGCTATCTGAGAAGTTAACACTGTTCTATCTTCTTAAAATGAAGCTATTTTTGTGTTCATATATAGAATGTTATATACCAAAAAAATTTTACTGCCTTCTTCAGTTCATTTACTCAATGATACATTCTAAATCCAACAGTGATGAAGCAAAGCACCAAGTACATCAAAAAATACAGTTTGGGGCTGGAGAGATGGTTCAGTTGTTAAGAGCACTGGATGCTCCTCAGTGAGTTTGAGTAGCAGTTCACCATCATCTGTAACTCCAGTCCAAGGGAATTGGTGCCTTCTTTTGGCCTCCTTGGGGATTGCACACAGGTGGTGTACATACATACATGCAGACAAAACACACATACACATAAAAATATATACTTTTTAAAAGAAGAATGCTATCTAGAGGGTTTCTTATTTCCCATTTCCAAAGTGTATCCTGTTTTTTCTTTTTCATCTCAATTCTTTTGTTTTCTCTCCTATAAGGGTTTCTTTCCCATCTATATAAATCCTACTAAATCTCTTAGAGTTAAGTCATGAATTTTCTTGATCACTTCCTTACAAAACATTGCAGACAGAGTGATTTCACATTTCTCTAAATTTTTGTGAAATAATACATTTACATTTTATATTGTTTTATTTGCCTAATAGGAAATATCTTGGATAGTGTGGACAAGAAGTAGATTGATCTATTCTGTGTTTTTGCCAGTAATTTGTTTGCTGTGCTTTTCCCTTAGGGGAGTGTTTGAAAATTCAGAGAAAACAATGATTGCAAGCAATAAGGTCAGGGAAGGACTTCCGGGATCATTACTTAGAGGGCAATTTAGTACAGAGGGCAGTTTAGTACAATTTAGGAAAGAGAGTAGATGGGGTATTTCAAAGAGATGTTGTGTGGAGGATAGGTATGGATGAAATGAAGATCAGAGTACATCACATAGGAATGAACATTGTCACCCTGAAAGCCTGCCAAGAAAATGGGTGTCTTATGGGGCATACTGGTGTGTTAATCTCCAGAAGGATGCATAGTATCCTTGTTGGCTGTTTTGTTTCTTATCAGACAGGCTCTTCTACATACAAATTTCCTAGCATTCACATTTAGTCTACCTGTTTTTGACTCACTGTGATTTAAATGACTATTTATTTAAAATATTAGACAAGGGATTCAGAAGTCTCTTATTTCATCATGGGAAACTTAGAAATGATCCTCCCACAAATATCCTTTGACTGATGTGTCCTATAAAAGAGGTTATTTTCATTTGCTTTCTGTTTTGCTGTGATAAACACCATAACCAAAAGGAACATGAAAAAGAAATGGTTTATTTCAACTTGAAGGTTTATAGTCCATCATTAATGGGAGCCAAGGCAAAACTCAAAGCAGGAACTAGAAGCAGTAACTGTGGTTAATGGCTTACTTGGGTTCATGACTCAGACAACTTTTTTATACAACTCAGGACCGTTCATGCACAGTGAGTTGGGATTTTCTCCATTAATTATCAATCAACATTTCCATAGACCAGTCCAATGGAGGTAATTCTTCAATTGAGGGGACCTCTTCCCAGGTGTGTCAAGTTGACAAGCATGATTAGTCATCACAGAGACTTTGATTGCTATCAAAGGAGAACTGACTTAGTTTCCTCTTTCTCTGAGTACCATAATGAGGAACATTCATGAGCTATTTCTTTTTATTTTATTTATTTTTATTTTCCACTTTTCAGTTTACCTTTAGCCAAAATTCTCTAATTAGTCTCACTTTTTCCCACCCTATAGTGGTAGCCCTTTATCTTACCTCAAGTTTAGTATATAGCACTGTCCTCCTCCATATAAAATGGACTATAATTATAACCTAATATATAAAAGATGCATTTTTTCTAATTATATATTTATTCATTCCAGCACTTAGGGAACTAAAAACAGAAGGATCTAAAATTTGAGGAAGCTTGAGCTACTTAAGAAGACTTTACACAAATAAATACATGAATAAATAAATGAATATTCTAGCTTTATATGAATAAAATTAAGCAGACTATTTTAACCAGGATAATAGTAGATTATTCTATTCTTTTAGATCTTCCTACATATGTTATATAAAGTTGTTTCATTATTACATTTTCATATGAACATATACATTGCATTTACTGTCTGTATTATCTACACTTATCTCCCTTCCCCACTGGGTCTCTTCCTATTCTTTTAGTATTCCTTCTTTCTTTCTGTCCTTCCTTCCTTCTTTCCTTCCTTTGTTTTTTTTGTTTGCTTTGTTTTTTTTATTATTTAATATTTTTCATATTTTACATATCCATCTCAGTTTCCTCTCCCTCCCATCATCCCATGCCCCTCACTGATCCCCCATCTCATCCCCCATCCACTCCCCAGGGAGGGTTGTTTTTTGAGGCAGGGTTTCTCTGTGTAGTCCTGGCTGTTCTGGATCTTGCTCTGTAGACCAGGCTGGCCTCAAACTCACAGAGATCCACTTTCCTTAGCCTCCTGAGTGCTGGAATTAAAGGAGTGCACCACCACCACCAAGCTCCTTCTTTCCTTTTGTATTCTACTTGTGGTAGAAAATGTGTGATATCAGTCTTTTAAAGTCTGGCTTATTTCATTGAACTTGAAGATCTCCAGGTCTTTTGATTTCCCTGCAATGACAGAATTTTGTTTTTAGAGGCTGAATAACACCCCATGTGCCACCTTTTCTTTACCTATTCATTCACCAATGAGCATTATATTCTGAAGCTTCAGTTACCTGAGGCAAAAAGTACTAAATGGAAAGTTCTAGAAATAAACAGTTCATATGTTTTAATTGTATACCAGTCTGAGTAGCATGACAAAATTCTATACTATCTGGCTCTCTTCCATGCATGACATTAATCATCCCTTTGTCTAATGTGTCCAATGTCATCATGTAGAGCCCAGGAAGAGAGAGCACACAAGGTGTTCTCTGATAAGACAAGAACACATGTAAATACACAGATTAATAGAAATGGGTTAATAATTAAATGATTTAATAATTAAGACAGAGCTAGCCAATAAGAAGCCCAAGCCACCAGCCAACAGTTTTATAACTGATATAAGCCTCTGTGTGTTTCTTTGGGGCCAAATGGCTGTCGGAAGCTCCAGCAACAACCATATCCATACAATGGCTGTGCCCAACCTTAGTCACTTACTTGCTATCTTGGTGATCAAATGAACTGTTGTGGAATCACAGTGCTTGTTTTCACACCACCTGTTTTTCATTTTATTATTGTGTGTGTATGTGGTACATGAATGTGTGTGTGTGTGTGTGTGTGTGTGTGTGTGTGTGTGTGTGTGTGTGACTGTGGCCAGCCAGCCCCTGGGATATACCTGTCTCCATCTCCCAACACTGTGGCTACAGGTGCATGAATCCATGCACAGCTTTTTATATGAGCACTGGGGGTTCAAACTCAAGTCCTTAGGCTTCCACAGCAAAATGCTCTTATCCACCATGCCATATTTCTGGCCTGAGATATGTATTCTATTTAATCATGGGCCCTGAAGTAGATATGCCAAAGAGAACATGTAGAGTATTTTTAAGGAAGAGGAAAGAAGAGAATTATATTGTGAGGTTGCTAAGCTGTATGGAGAGTCATTGTTAATGTCTTATTATGCTTAATTTAAAAATTAAGTCTTACCACAGGTATGTAGTATTGCTCAGGGAATAATGTAGTATATATAAAGTTTTCTTCTACTGAAGTATTGGGATATATGTCTACAGATAAGGCATGTCATGGCTAGTTTTATCTTGATACAAGTTAGAGTTATCAGAGAGGACGAGGGAGCCTCAATTGAGAAAATACCTCTATGAGATTGGCAAGCCTATGGGGCATTTTCTTAATTAGTGATTGACAAGGAAAGGCATATCCCACTGTAGGGGAGTTTGTGGTCCAGGGTTCTATAAGAAGGCAGGTTGTATAAGCCGTTAGGAGCAAGCCTCTTCCTCAGATTCCAGGTTCCAGATTCTATCCTGACTTCCTTGAGTGGTGAACTATGATATTGAAGTGTAAGCCAAATAAACCCCTTGATTTTGGTCATGGTTTTTCATCACAGCAATAGAAACTCTAAGACAAGGAGGAACACAAAAATTTGACAGAGCTGACAGCACAAATTAGAACATGGATTTTTCCAACAGCAGGTGGTAAGGAAGAGTCATTCCTAAAGTAAATTCAGTGGGTGGCAACTTAACAAGCTTTCAATAGAAAAGGACAGGATAGAATAGAACTGAAGAGAAAATGTCAGAATATGTCACAAATAGCAAGATCAGAAAGAATTTGTGAATTCTCAAAAATGATCTGACTATTTAAAAAAATCATGTATGGGGGCTGGAGAGATAACTTAGCAGTTTAAGCGCATATGTTGCCCTTGCAGGGGACCTGGGTTAAGTCTCCAACATCCACAGGGCAGCTCATAAACCATTCATAGCTCCAGTCCCAAAGGATACAATCCAATGACCTCCTCTAACCTCTGAAGGCACTAAGCAAAACATGTGGTACACATTCATGTAGACAAAACAACTCATGCATATAAAATAAACAAAGAAAAGAGAGAGAGATGATAAATATGATCATAATACATTCTACATACATACAGAATTATGAGACTAAATATTAAACAAACATGTATGTATGTTTGGAGCCACAGTACAGAATACATATTTCTTAAAATTATGCCTAAAATGAAATTGTTGGCTACTACTTATAATTCTAGTACTTGAGAAGTTAGAAGCAGGTAGATCTTGGCAAGTTTGATGCTGGTCTGGTTTTCAAAATGAAATCTATGCAAGAAAAGATTACATAGGAAGACACTGTGTTAAAAAGAAGCAGCTATCAACTGTAAATATCTTTTTGGTTATAGGTGGGACCAAGTGCCCACTTCTTCCTCTCGGAGTTCTAGGACCCTATGTGGTGTTGTGTGTGTTACCACAGATTCTGTGAATTCATATATGTATCAACCTGGATCAAAATATATTGTATGAAGATATTTCAGAAAGAAAAATGAAATAAAAATTGTGAGACATAGGGCTACATGAAGAGTAAGCAGGTAGAAAGAATGCACTAACTTAAATAATGGTTTGGAGATGTATGTCTTTGTTATAACCTTTCCACTATTTCAAACTCAGAGCCTGTTATGGATTGAAATCTATCCCTCCATTTTCAATCATGTATGAATGCCTAAGTCATCTCCAATTCTTCCATACATCACTGTATTGAAAGTAGAAAGTAGAGTAGTGAGGTGAGCAAATTCAAATGAAGAAACTAGACTGAACCATAATCCAGTATGATTGATGCTAAAGGGAGTTAGGAGCCCAAAAGACACACCAGTGTTTCACAGAAGAAAGCCCGAGTGACCTAGTGGACAAATACAAAGCAAGGAGAGTTTCCTCAGGAGACTTGAACTATGCTGGTGGCTTGACTTTGCACTTCCAGCTTCAGCAGTGTGAATAAATGTCTGTTACTTCAGCCTCCACCTATGGTAACACTGTTTGAGAAGCCTGAGCTAACATTAACTGGAATTCACATCACAATGGCAATGTTAACTTTGATTCACTTTAACTCAGAACAGTTGCATCATCATGGGAATCCCATATGTCTCCTTCCTTAAGCCACACCTTCCTTACTGTTTCTTTCTCAGCCTCTACCCCTGAAACTTCAAATCCCTAATTCATTTTTCATTCCTAGGACTACATCCTATCAAGCATGCTATATAGGCAGAATCATACAGTATGTAATTTTTAGAGATTGGTTCTCTCTCTCTCTCTCTCTCTCTCTCTCTCTCTCTCTCTCTCTGTGTGTGTGTGTGTGTTCTGGATACATGTGAGCATATACAAGTACTTGTGAATGTGTGGAAAGGTCACAGGTGGTTGACAGGTATCCTCTATCATTCTGCTTTATTCCTTTGAGAATGAACTTAAGAGTTTATAGTTCCTCAGCAAGGCTACTGGCCTTAACAACCCCCCCCAAATCCTCTTGTTTCAACCCCTTTCAGTGATGGAGCAGCAGGTGCA
Source organism: Phodopus roborovskii (assembly GCF_943737965.1). Classification (NCBI taxonomy): domain Eukaryota; kingdom Metazoa; phylum Chordata; class Mammalia; order Rodentia; family Cricetidae; genus Phodopus; species Phodopus roborovskii. Next base: position 30,679 of record NW_026126165.1, on the reverse strand, counting down.
TGTGAGCATGTCCGGCTTTTCATGTGGGGGCTCACGATTTAAACTCAGGTCTTATTGCTTTTTTGATCGATTTGATTTTCTTGAAATCTGTCTCTTGCAATGAAGGAACACCATTAGTATGGCAACTCTTATTAAGAAAAATATTTAATTGGGGCTTACTTACAGTTCCAGAGATTTAGTCCATTATCCTCATGGCAGGGAGAATGGTGGCACACAGGTAGACATGGTGCTGGAGAGATAGCTGAGAATTCTACATCTGGATCTTCAGACAACAGGAAGAGACACACTAGGACTGACTTGAGCTTGTGAGACCTCAAAGCCCACCCCTCAGTGGCACACTTCCTCCAACAATGCCACAGCTACTCCAATAAGGCCACACCCCCTCATAGGATCATTCTCTATGAGCTTATGGAACCAATTTCATTCAAACTACCACACTGTTCATGTTGTTCCTATATCAATCGTTTAAACTTTTGGTTCACAAGTGGCATACCAGTGTTATGGCTATATCTACCACCTACTGAAAGATACTTGAGTTCTCTCCAATTTGGAGGATGTGGCAGTTAGTCTTTACTGCCAACTTGATGGATTAAAAAACAACTCAGGGATTAATAAAGCACACCACTGGATGTGCCTGATAGGGTTTTTCCAGAGAGCACTAATTAAGTGGAAAGGATCTACTGTGAATGTAAGTAGTACTGCCCCATAGGCTGGGGACCCAGTAATTATCCCAGGAAAGGAGGGAAACTGCTAATGCCAGCATTTCTTCCCTCTATTTCCTAGATACCATGACATGGGAAGCTCTGCTCTACCACAACCTTTCATCCATAATGGGATAAAAGCTCTGAAACTGTGAGCCCAGGTAAGTCCTCCTCCCTTACTTAAGGTGTTCTGATATTTTCTTAGGTATTTGAACACAGGACATATTGTAACTAACATGTGCTATGTGGATGCTTCCCAAAAGATCACTTCACAGAGGACACTTTAATCAAAGTGGATAAGATGACCTGTGGATACCAGCCAGCCTCTTTCCCCAAGCACCTATGAGGTTCCTATATGTGAACTGACAGTTCATCTTCACTATTGACTCCAACACCTTCCCAGCAAAAATGAGGCATTGGCCATGCTACTTTCTAGAGAAATGTAAGCAGAGCTCCCCACTGATCTGCACTGAGACCACTGATAAAGGAAGGTAAATGTTTATTCATTTTGCCTCTTTTTGTTACACAGTGAAAGCTGCAGCTCAGCTTCATGCCAGGCCTTGAAGACACCAAGCAAAGGGAAAAGCAAGCAGAGGGACAATAGATTTTTCATTTGTCACACCCTCCTTCTACCCCATTCATATTTAATAGAGATGGAAGCTCTTCTCTCAACTGGGCCTCCTTGGTACTAGTAGAGGGCGCAAAGACTCGTTCTCCTTAGTTTCTTTAATATTGGGAGGAGCAAATCTCAGATCTCTACTGGAACCCTCTGGTATGGGTAGGAGCACAAGAATGCCCTGTGGTACCTTCAGTCTTAGTGTGTTGATGTCAAAGTTCAGCTCCAGACTGTGCCATGATGACAGCTCAGGCTGAGGGAGAGTAGATAACAGAATGTTGTCTATATCCATCTGTCATGGACTCATTCCATCTTGTTGATAATAGGTGGGGGGGACTTAACTTCCTACTGAAAAATTTGATAACCCTTGGGATGAGAAATCAGAGTGTGGTCTTGCCCCAGTTCTCTGCCTCCTCTAGTCTTATTACTGTCTGGTAGGCTCATCTCAATGGTGGATCCTACTGGCACTCCTTTGAGAAAGTCAGAGAACTGCCTACTTCTATTTGGAAGAGAAAAGAAGCTCAGCTTTCAGCTCACCCTTATCAGCACAGGAATTATAGTGCCACTTGTTCTAAGTGACACTGAACCACTACGAGGAATAGTGTACAGAACAATAGGCCACTAATAGGAATGGTGTACTTTTCCCGTCAGTGTTTGGTGGCTACATCAGTGTCTTATTTAGGGTTTCTGTTGCTGTGAAGAAACACCATGACCATGTTATAAAGGAAAACATTTCATTGGGACTGGCTTTAGAGGTTTAGTACATTGCCATTATGGTGGGAAGCATGACAGTAAACAGGCATACATGGTTCTGGAGAGGTAGCTTAGAGGTCTACATCCATATCCAAAGGCAACAGGAAGAGACACTGAGACATCCTGGCCAGGCTTAACCATCTGAGACCTCAAAGCACACCCCTAACAATACTCTTCCTTCAACAAGTCACACCTACTCCAATGAGGGCAAATCTACTAACATTGCCACTGCCTATGGGCCTTTGGAAGGTCATATTTATTCAAACCACCACATTTCACTCCCTGGCCTCCATAGGCTTGTAATCATAATATACTGCAAAGTGCATTTAGTTCAAATTCAAAAGTTCCCAAGGTCTATCATAGTGTCATAATGTTTAAAAGCCCAAAGTTTAAAGTTTCTTCTGAGATTCATGCAATCTTTTATCCATAATTCCTTTAAAATGAAAAGCAGACCATATACTTGCAAGGTACAATGGCACAGGATATACACTGAACACAGTGAGGAAATACTGGCCTGAAGCAAGACTAAAGACCAGCTGGACCAGCACCAAACTACATCTCCACATCTGCTGTCAACACATTCTTCATATCTCCATCTCCTTTCAGCTTTGTTGACTGAAACACAGTTACCTCTGATGGGAGATGTCATTCTGTAAATATGGTTCTCTTATTGGTTAATGAATAAAGCACTGTTGGCCAGTAGGAAAGCAAGATAGGTGGGACTAGGAGACCAGCAGGATTGAGGAAGTAGTAGGGAGGAGTTTTAAGACATAGGATTAACAAGGTAGAACTCTGGGCCCTCTCTCTGCTAAGATGAGACCACGTGGAAATACTTAGATTAATAGAAATGGGTTAATATTTAAGACAGAGCTAGCTGGTAAGAAATGAGTAACTGGCCAAAAACATTATATCTAATACAGAGTCTCTGTGTGGTATTTGGGGCTGGTGTGGCTCTGGGACCAGGCCAGCTGGAAAACCTGCTCATAACATATCTCTCTTGGGCTGGTTCTCTCTTGGGTTCTACTACTTGGTACTTATCTTATGACTCTGGCATCACAAATATCTTGGACTCTCCAAAAAGCAATCCAGACTTCAACTTAACAGCTTCACACAGTGGCCTCTCTAAGTAGGCCTCAATGCAGGGACCTGGCCTCAGTGGTTTTCCTTAGTCACAGAGGAAGAATCCTTATCCCTTTCTTCTATCCTTGACTCTAAACTTAGAACTACATGGCTAAAGCTGCCAAGTTCTGCTGTTTCCTGTTTTTGATGGTTTCCTTCAGTGACTAAACTTGGCTCTCTTGGAACTTGCTCCATAGACCAGGCTGGCCTTGAATTCAGAGAACCACTAAGTGCTGAGATTAAAGGCATGTACCACCACGCCTGACTCTGAGATTTTCTTTTATTCCTTTTTACAAGTTGGAGTTTACCATGGTGGGATAATGCTCTCAGCTCACCATTCCCTTTATTTAAATTAACACCAGAATTTTCTTTAAAATGTGTATCTCTTTGAACAGAAGACTTAGTAGCTCTTTTCTACTACTTGATGCCCCCTTTCTCATCAAATTTTACATTTAATATATTTTTTTGCTCAGCTTCCTCCTTTTCATTATTAGATCTGCATAAGCATGGACATTAATACCCACAGAACAGAATCAATACTAGGCAGTTTTGCGATTTTCCTCTGCCAATGTCATTGACTCACAACTCTTCAATTTAGCCTCAGGCAGGTTTTTTAGACAAAGGCAAAAAAGCAGACACATTCTTCACCAAAATATCACAAAACTGGTCTCTAGGACATATGCTAGTATTCCTCTCCTTTGAAACATCTTGAACCAGGTGTCCATAGTTCAGATCACCATTAGCACCATTGTCTTCTATGTTCATACTAGGATGGCCCATTAATCAGCACTTAAAGCATCCCACTGCTTTTCTAATTCAAAGCACCAAAGTCCACATTCCTAAAAAAATAAAATAAAAATAAAAATACTCAGGCCTATCACAGCAATACCCCATTCCCAGGTACTAATTTCTGCTTAGTTAGGGTTTCTATTTCTGTGAAGAAACACCATGACCACAGCAATTCTTATAAATTTAATTGGGGCTGGCTTATGGTTTCAGAGGTTCAGTTCATTATAGTCAAGGTCATAAGAATGATGGCATGCAGACAGACATGGATCCTATATCTTGATCTGCAGACAACAGCAAGAAAGAGTAACACTTGGACTAGCTCGAGCATCTGAGACCTCAAAGCCCACCCCAGAGACATACTTCTTCCTATGAGGCCACACCTATTCCAACAAGGCCACACCTCCTAATAATGCCACTCCCTAAGGGCCTATCTGGGCCATTTTCATTCAAACCACCACATGCACATGCTGTGTCCTGTTAAATATATAATGAGAAAATGGGTTTTCACATTGCCTCTTGGTTGCATTTTCCTTCAAGTTCAAGGGTCAAGGGAGTATGATTTTTTTTTTTTAAAATATCAGAGTCTTCCTATGCTTGATTGCTCTGATAAGCTTAGGCTTTTCATGGAGAAGGCCCTGAGAGGAATGAGATACTCCATTGTAGCCAGACTTATAAGTGCCCTTCATATTTCCTTTGTATCAGTGTGAGAAAAGTGTTTCAATCTATACTCCAAAATACAAAATCAACAACTAAGGGCTGGTGGAATAACTTAGCAGACAGAAGAACCTTGATCTCTGAGACCCACATAGTGGCAAGAAGGAGATAATAGACATAAAATAAAAATGAAAAATTAATAAGTTTGCCTCCGTTAAAATATATATCAAGCTCTTCCGTTAGCCCTTGGCTAGAGGCAAAAGGAACATCCAGAATCCTGGCCTTCAGAATCTTTGACCCCTATCACCAGTCTTCTACTGGAGCCTGACTGCTGACCCCATCCCCGGGCCCCTGCCTGTGAAGAGACCTCCTAGAGAGCTTGGAACACCCAGAGCTACAGATATCAAACCTCTGACCCACATAAGTCCACCAGGGAAGTACCATTGAGAGAGGAAGAAACCCCACCAACACCTACTGGAAGAAGCTATGGGAAGATGGCAATACAAGAGAACACTTAACAACAGAAAGACAAACACGACACCACCAGAATCTAGGGAATCTACACCAACTAGACCGGGACACAACAACAAAGCAGATGAAGCAGAAGGGAACAACTTAAAAATTACCGTCATAAAAATGATAGAGGCCCTCAATGAAGATGTAAGAAAATCCCTTAAAGAAATGGAAGAAAAAACAAACAAAAAAAGTGGAAAAAAATGAAAAAATTTCTTAAGGAAAATAAAGAAAGTACAGAAAGCCGAGAAAAAAAAAAGCAGGCGAAGGAAACGGTTCAAGACTTGAAAACGGAAATAGAGAAAATAAAAGCAACAAAAAACAAAGGAATGCTGGAAATAGAAAAACTGGACAAATGATCAGGAACTACAGAATCAAGCATAATTCAAGAGATGGAAGAGAGAATCTCAGGCATGGAAAATAAACTAGATGAAATAGATTCATCAACCAAAAAAATCATAAATCCAACGAATCTTTAACACAAAATATCCAGGAAATGTGGGACACCGTGAAAAGGCCAAACCTAAGAATTATAGGCAAAGAGGAAGGTGAGGAAGCCCAGCTCAAAGGTGCTGAAAACATATTCAACAAAATCAACGAGGAAAACTTTCCCAATGTGAAGAAGGACATGCCCATGAAAGTACAAGAAGCATATTGAACCCCAAATAGGCGGGACCACAGAAAAAAGACCCATCGACATATAATAATCAAAACACTTAGCATACAGAATAAAGAAAGAATATTAAGAGAAGCAAAGGAAAAAGGTCAGGAAACATATAAAGGCAGACCTATCAAAATTACATCTGACTTCTCCATGGAAACCCTCAAAGCCAGAAGGTCCTGGATAGATGTTCTACAGTGACTAAGAGACCACAGATGCCAGCCCATCTCTGAATCACTATAGATGGAGAAAACAAGATATTTAATGACAAAACCAGATTTTCCCAATACGTATCTACAAATCCAGCCCTCCAGAAAGTATTGGAAGGAAAACTCCAACCTAAGGAAGGTAACTATGCCCACAAAAATGTAAGCAACAGATAATCTCACTACAAAAGAAACCAAGGGTAAAGCAGGACAAATATATTCAAAATACCACTGCCAACAACAACTCTAAAACAAACAAACATCAACAATCAATGGTCCTTACTCACCCTCAACATTAATGGTCTTAATTCACCTATAAAAAGACACAGGCTAACAGAATGGATATGAAGACAGAATCCATCCTTCTGCTGCATACAAGAAACACGTATAAGCTTCAAAGATAGACATTAACTCAGGGTAAAGGGTTGGGAAAAGATTTTCACATCAAATGGAAATAAGAAGCAAGCAGGTGCAGCTGTCCTAATATCTAGCAAGTTAGACTTCAAACCAAAATTAATCAAAAGAGATAAAAAGTGTCATTTCGTATTCATCACAGGAGAAATCCATCAACACAAAGTTTCAATTCTGACCATCCATGCCCCAAATACAAGGGCACCCACATTTATAAAAGAAACACTACTAAAACTCAAAGCTCACATCAAACCTCACACACTAATAGTGGAAGACTTCAAAACACCACTCTCAACACTAGACAGTACCACCAATCAGAAAGTCAACAAAGAATCAAAAGAACTAACAGAGGTTATGTCTCAACTGGGGTTAACAGATATCTATAGAACATTCCATCCAAAGACAAAAGAATATACCTTCTTCTCTGCTCCACATGGAACCTTTTCTAAAATTGGCCACATACTAGGTGGCATAACAAACCTCAACAGATACAAAAGAATTGTTTTAATTCCATGCTTCAAAATTGGAATTCAACAACTGCACAAATCGCATAAAACCTGCAAATTCATGGAAACTAAACAATGTGCAATTACAATACCTCTGGGTCAAAGAAGAAATAAAGAAAGAAATTAAGGACTTTCTAATATTCAATGAGATTGAGGACAGGACATACCTGAAATTATGGGACACCTGGAAAGCAATGCTACAAAGAAAGTTCATTGCACTAAGTGCCCATATGAAGAAAACAGGATAGTCACATAAAAGAATTAACAGCCCAACTGAAAACCATAGAACAAAAAGAAGCAAACTCACCCCAGAGGAGTAGATGCCAGTAAATAATCAACTTGAGGTCTGAAATCAACAAAATAGAAACCAGGAAAACAAGAGTTGGTTTTTTGAGAAAATCAACAAGATAGACAAACCTTTATCCAAACTAACGAAAAAGCAGAGAGAGAACATGCAAATTAACAAAATCAGAAACGAAAATCAGAATATAACAATGGACAAAGAGGAAATCCAGACAATTTTCAGGTCATACTTTGAAAACCTGTATACCCCAAAATTGAAAATTCAAAGGAAATGGACACATTTCTGGATAACTGTCACTTAGCAAAATTAAACCAAGAACAGACAAACAACTTAAATGAAATAGAAGCAGTCATCGAAAGCCTTCCAACCAAAAAAAGCCCAGGGCCAGATGGCTTCAGTGCAGAATTCTACCAGACATTCAAGAAGAACTAATACCGATACTCCTCAAATTGTTCCACAAAATAAAAACAGAAGGTTTATTGCCAAACTCTTTTTACAATGCCACAATAACCTTGGTACCCAAGCCTCACAAAGAAACAACTAATTAAGAAAACTACAGAACAATATCCCTGATGAACATCGATGCAAAAATACTCAATAAAATACTGACAAACCGAATTCAAGAATACATCAAAGAAATCATCTAACATTGCAGGGATGGTTTAACATATGAAAATCTATCAAGGTGATCCACCATATAAACAAACAGAAAAAGAAAAACCATATGATCATCTCCCTAGATGCTGAAAAAGCCTTTGACAAAATTCAACACCCTTTCATGATAAAGGTCTTGGAGAGATCAGGGATAACGGGAACATACCTAAACATAATAAGAGCAATATACAGCAAACCAACTGCCAACATCAAACTGAATGCAGAGAAAATTAAGGCGATTCCTCTAAAATCAGGAACAAGACAAGGCTGCCTTCTCTCTCCATGTCTCTTCAATATTGTACTTGAAGTTCTAGCTAAAGCTATAAGACAACAAAAGGAGATCAAGGGGATCCAAATTGGAAAGGAAGAAGTCAAACTGTCTCTATATGCAGATGACATGATAGTTTACATAAGCAATCCAATAAACTCTAACAGGGAACTCCTACAGCTGATAAACACCTTCAGCAAACTAGCAGGATGCATGAAAAACTCAAAAAAATAAGTAACCCTCCTTTTTTCAGAAGACAAAGAAGCAGAGAAAGAAATCAGAAACATCACAAGCATCATAACGCCTACCAAACAAGTGAAAGACCTATAGATTAAGAACATTGTGACTCTAAAGAAAGAAATTAAAGAACATATCAGAAAATGGAAAGATCTCCCATGCTCTTGGATAGGTAGGATAAATATAGTAAAAATGGCAATCTTGCTAAAAGCAATCTACAGATTCAATGCAATCCCCATTTAAATCCCACCACAATTCTTCACCAACCTTGAAAGGATAATAGTCAACTTTATATTGAAAAACAAAAGACCCAGGATAGCCAAAACAACCATATACAATAAAAAGAACTTTAGGAGGCATCACCATTCCTGACTTTAAGCTCTACTACAGAGCTATAGTTCTGAAAACAGTCTGGTATTGGCACGGAAATAGACAGGTAGATCAATGGAATCGAATTGAAAATCCTGATATTAACCCACATACCTATGAACACCTGATTTTTGACAAAACAGCTAAAAGAATACAATGGGGAGAGGGCAGCATCTTCAACAAATGGTGCTGGCACAATTGGATGGTGGTATGTAGAAGACTGCTATGCACAAAACCCAAATCCAAATGGTTCAAAGACATCAACATCAATCCAGCCACACTGAACCTCTTAGAAGAGAAAGTAGGAGGTAGTCTTGAACAAATTGGTATAGGAGACTGCTTCTTGAACATAACTCCAGGGGCACAGACACTGAGAGCAACAATTAATAAATGGGACCTCCTCAAACTTAGAAGCTTCTGTAAGGCAAAGGACACAGTCGACAAGACCAAATGGCAGCCCACAGACTGGGAAAAGATGTTCACCAATCCTATATCCGACAAAGTGCTTATCTCCAAAATATACAAAGAACCCAAGAAACTAGTGAACAAAACACCAAACAACCCTATTTTAAAAAATGAGGTACAGAACTGAAGAAACAATTCTCAATAGAGGACATAAAAATGCACTTAAGTAAGTTTTCAGCATCCTTAGCTATCAGGGAAATGCAAATCAAAACAACTTTGAGATCCCATCTTACTCCTGCCAGAATGGCTAAAATTAGAAACACCAATGATAACTCATGCTGCAGAGGATGTGGAGTATGGTGAACACTACTCCACTGCTGGTGGGAGTGCAAACTCGTACAGCCATTTTGGAAATCAATATGGCAATTCCTCAGGAAAATGGGAATTAGTTTATCACAGAACCCGGCAATCCCCTCTTAAGCATATACCCAAATGATCCACATCCACGCAACATAGACATCTGTTCAACTATGTTCATAGCAGCACTATTTGTTAATAGCAAGAACCTGGAAACAACCTAGATGCTCTTCAACTGAAGAATGGATAAAGAAGGTGTCGTACATCTACACAATGGGATACTAACCTGCAGAAAAAAATAATGGTATCTTGAAATTCGCAGGCAAGTGGATGGCACTTAAAGAAACCATCCTGAATGAGGTAACCCAGTCACAAAAAGAGGAACACAGTATGTACTCACTCATATATGGATTTTAGACCTAGAGCAAAGGTTTACAATCCTATTATTCATACTAACAGAGGAACTAGGATACAAGTTTTATTCTAAGAGATTCATATAAAGCCCCTCACACAGGGGAAGTGGGGGGCAGTAAATGGAGAGAGAAGTAGGAGAAAACAAGGGGGAGGAGAGGAAAACACATGTGACTAGAAGATTGAGTCAGGGTAGCAATAGAAGACAGGAGAGAGAGAATATAAAAGAGGGAGCCAATATTGGTTTGAAGATAAAATTGAACCCAAAGAAAGGTCTAGAGAACTACAAGTCTGCCACCAGCTAACAATTTGAGTATCCATGGAAAGGCTACCATAAATGCCCTTCCCGAATAGTGAAATCAACCACTAACTTATCCATGGAGCCCTCATCTAATACTTGTTGGAAACAGAAGCAAACAACCATAACTAAACACTGAGTCGAACTAGAACCCAGATACAGATGGAGAGGACAAGACCAGGTTGCAGAAAAACATAGAGACAGCTGACCTGAACAAGGAGGAGCTATTGAGCCCCCAGACTGATACCTGGGAAGCCAGGATGGACTGGCTCAGCCCCCCCCCCCCCCCGTATATGAGTGTCAGCCAGAAGGACTGAGCAGTCTAAGGGACCTCAGACAGTGGAACCAGGATGTATTTCTTGTGTACAATAGGACCTTGCGAAAACATCCCCCATGGAGGGATACTGCCTTAACCTAGAGACAAGAGAGAAGTCCTAGCCCCTACTTTAAATGACCTGTTTGATCTACATTGCCCTACCTGAATGACATTGCCCTACATATGTAATTGGGGTGGGGGGATGGGAGGGGAGGGTGGTCAGGGTTCATGTGAGGGGCAGGGAGTGTAAGCGGGAATGGAGGACTTAGGGACAGGGAACTGGGATCGACATGTAAACTTATAAAGTAAATAAAAAAATATATCAAATATAATCTAACAAACCTTCAGGAAAATATACAAACAATAGACAAAAGTGAATATTCTGTAATCAGTAAGTATATTTTAGCAATTAAAAAAAAAAACATGAAACATGGTGGAACATGCTTTCCATAACAGCACTCAGGATTTAGAGGCAGGCAGATCTATGGGAGTTAAAGACCAGCTTTGTCTACAGAGTGAGTTCCAGGATATCCAGCTAGCCATTGTAATATAGTGAGACCTTGTCTTAAAAAAACAGAGAAAAAGAGAGAGAGGGAGAGGAAGAGGAAGAGAGAGAGAGAGAGAGAAACACTAATGCCCTGATAGAAAAAAAATGAGCAAAAAGCATGGGAAAATGTGAATGAACACTTGAAAATATGTAAAATGCTCTTTTGCACTCACAATAATTTAAGCAATACTTAAAGTTTTGTTGTTATCATTTTACACAAATCAAATTGGGCAAAACACTGCTGACGGGCCCATGGGGAAATAAGCATGTTAATATACTGGTGGGCAGAGTGAGTGGACTGTGGTCTAATCCTCAAGGAGGGGAACTGGCCAACAACAACAGATTTGTTTTATCCCTTGACCCAGCAATTCCACAGCTGGGAATTTTACCTGGAGGGTGTGTGTACATAATTATGAAATAGCGAATGCATGAAACTAGTATTGAGACATTTTTAAAATAGCAAATCAGCAATGGAAGAAATTTTGTTAGAGTCATAATAAAGTACTATATAGGTCTAGGAAGGATTTGGCTAAGACAAAGTGAATAACATTGTAGAGATTTCTGAGTATATATAGTATATAGCTTTGAAATGTGTAGCATTTCAAAAACAATTTTAAATAGGAGGACTAAAATGAAAAACAGAAAACAAAGAAAGCTTACTATGTATCAAAGGAAGTTGAATCACACTGAGAAGAAAAGTATTTATTTTTTTCTTAAGGTCATCAACACAGTACTCAGATTGTACAGACCTCAAAAAGAAGTGAAAAGAGACTTGCGTTTTTTAAGATTTACTTTATGAGTGTGTGCCTGAGTGTATGCTATGAAGGCCAGAAGAGGGCATCAGATACCCTGGAACCAGAGTTTCTGAAGACTGTGAACCCTACAATGACTGTTGGAAGCCAAACTTGGATCCTCTGGAAGAGCAAAAAGCCCCTTTAACCACTGAACCATCTCTCTTGTTCTGGAAAAGAAATCCTAAACACCACATGGTAATTAAATGTTGGAAGAAATGTTAAAAAATATAAATAATAACATATATAATAAAACTCTGTTTTTTGGAAGTAAAGCAGTCAAATAACTCTCAATGACACAAAGATCTAAAAAATTCAGTGTTAAAAAGAAAGTTATGAGCCAGGTGGTGGTGGCCCATGCCTTTAAACCCAGCAATCAGGAAGGAGATTCAGGTGGATCTATGTGAGTTTAAGGTCAGCCTGATCTACAGAATGAGTTCAGGACAGTCTCCAAAGCTACAGAGAAACCTTGTCTCACAAAACAAACAATATATATGCATATATATATATATATGCAGATACGGCTGATGACATAATCAATACACAATAAAGATGTGAGACTACTTGTCATGAAGCAATAAAAATTCAGGGATGGGGAAATGGTTCAATGAGGAAGAACACTTGCTGTGTAAGAAGGAAGACCTGAGTTCAAATTTTCAGCATCCATGTAAATGCTGGGGATGACAACCCATGACCTTGAACCAAAGCACTGGCAGATGGAGACAAGCAGATTCCAGGGCCAAGCTTCAGTTTCAGTAAGAGACCTAAAAATGGGTGGAGAATGATAAATACAGACATTAGGTTTGTGTGTTTCCATGAAGCAGAAGAGGAACACTCACTTATACCCTTTGAGCATTGGGGAGGTTCATAACAAGAACCTCCAGCCAGACTCTCTTATCCCCAGTCAAGAACCAGAGAAGTTGGTGAGGAGCAGGATTGCTAGTGGGGAACCAACTGATAGAACAATATACTTTGATGTGAGCTCACTTCCCAGGTGAGAAATCCTCTCTGTAATGTCCTAGTAGGGTACCTATCAGTATATATGGAAGGAGAAGTGTTGTTCAAAGCAGCTTCTAGATTCCAACATCACATTCTTAAAAGGATACTAGACATCCTCCTCTGATCCACATATTCACATGCAGCTGCTCACAGAAACCCTGACCTGTGACATGGGACAGGTATGTGCTCATTTGGACCTCACAGATGCCCTATTCCCCTTCCTGCTAGCCTTACACTAATGTGACATATCCCAGGTATGAGTTGGCAATTCAAACTAGTAGTCCTTCTCCTGCAGGCCTCCTGAGGGGAACCCATCCATGAGTGGGAGACTTATATTAACTTTTCCTGGGACAATGCGGATGATATCTAGTCATCCCAGATGCACACCAAAGTCCAACCATAGAGTTATCGGGCTTTCTTAAAAAGAATGATTGAGGGTTACTTACAGGAGAGTTGATAACCTCAAAACAACTGCATCACTCCAAAGTACCACCTCACCATGGATAACAACCTCCATGGAAGCTAAATCTTGGAGTCCTGCTTTTAATTACCTTTTTATTTCTTATATACTCTAGCATATCCCAAGAGCACTTGCAACTAGGGGAGGGACTAATAGATGAAATCCCAGGCCTGGGGGTCTTCTGACCCTACTTAGGGAGTTTTTGTCTCCCCCATTACCATTACCATAGAGTTGGCTCCCACTATATTGTTCAGGTCTAATTGCCATGACTACCAGAACACAGCTTATTATTGAATCTTGTTTTGACCAGAGGAAAAAGGTGTCATACAATAGAGAATCCCATGAACAGTGCAGCCTCCATGTTGGGACATACTGGTCTACGTGCGTGGATGATATCAAGTGGTAGAATATCCCTATAGTCATACGATGACTGGCATATACCTGTGCCGTCTTAAAGATTGAACCACTGGGCCTTGTCTCAAGATATTGTGAAATAACACTCAACCCGAACAAACTTCCTTACACATTCAGGTTCCTGTTGGCTTCACAGGGCAGCAGTGGAGACAAAGAAACTGGGAAGGACCAGGAGTGCCAGTAAAGCAGAGTAGGGAAAAGGGTGGAGGAGGCAATTCTAGAGTTCAACATGAAAGGTGACTGAAGACTGGAAGCTGTTAGCCTACCTAGGGCTTCATTCAACCAGAGAATGTGCTATGTAAATAGCTCATAAAAGGTCACAAAGCATTCCCCCAACACTTCCTTTCACTCTCTAGGCACTGAGCTATAGGCCAGGTATAGCACACCTTCCAAGAGACTCTGTTTAATAACCATCCATTGTCTCCTTGCAATTCTTTGTAAGGAGACACAAGAACCAGGCAACTCCAGAGGCCTTCCAGACTTAATCCCACATCTATAATACCAGGGATAGTGAAACAGGGACTCTCATGGAGACAAAAGGGGAAGAGATTCTCTTGATTTTCATCCACAAAACCTTCCTTGGTAATAGTGTATGAAGTGTCCACTAGCCATCTTATCACAAGACGGAGAAACTGTAGCGGACATTGCTTTACTTTGATACATCTTCATCATGTTTCCACCAGTGTATTTGAAATGTGTCTTGATTTATGACTTTCTCTGTTCTGTTACTATAAAGACTTAATGAAATTGTTTCCACATTAGAATGAGGTATTCAGAGCAACCTAAATCTGTGTTTCTAGGCATTGGCCCATCATATTTAACTCCAGTATAAACTATTATATTATTTTTATGATTAGAGCTGTGGTGTATGTGTGTTGATAGATTTAAGACCATTTAACAGAATAGAACCTTCCTATGTGAAAGGTGAACTGGGCTCTAACTGGCCTCAGTTGTCTCAGATCTCTGCTATAGAGACAAGTTTTTATTTATGCCCAGCCTATAAGGGAAAGGAGAATGGGGGTAGGCATTTTATCTTAAAGATGCTTGTTTTTTGAAGGAGAAGAGTCTACGGTTTTAGAGAGTCTCACTATGTAGCCCTGGCTGGTCAGAGACTCTCCTTGTAGACCAGGCTGGCCTCAAATTTTCAGGGTTTGCCTGTCTCTATCTCCTTGGTGCTGGGATTAAAGGTATGGAAGGTTAATGCAGAGACCTTTTATGTATTTATTCTTAGAAGTCACTTTTTTGGTTTTTGTTTGTTTGTGTTTTGCGCTTTTATTTATTTATTATTTATTTTTGAGACAGGGTTTCTCTGTGTAACAATCCTGTCTGTTCTGCAACTCTCTCTGTAGACCAGGTTGGCCTTGAACTCACTGAGATCTTCCTGTTTCTGCCTCCTGATTGTTGGGATTAAAGGTGTTCCACTTTCAAGCTTTGAATTCTGCTTGCCAGTTAAACATACTGATTGACTGCTGGTGATACCTAAAGGGAGGCTACCTTTGTTACTCCTCAGAAAAGCTCCTCTCTGGTTGAGACTACAATGTGAGATCACAGTCACATAACCAGTCAGACAAAAGTTCAAGGGAGGGTGAAGAAGAGTGGGTGAGGCACTAGAACTCATCCTGGGGCAATCAGTCAACTGAGAATGAGCCCTGTTTTCAAGTCCTTAGTTCGCGCTCCTTCACCTTGTTGGACTCTACTTTCCAGATACCAAACACAAAGACAAAATTGCAAAAATATCAGAGCAGTGGTTACAGAGCATTAAATCCCAAACACTAAGCCCTTCACAACAGGATCACCTGTGTGACTGTACCAGTGGTGAGTTCATGAACCTAACCCTTTGTGTTTTCCAAGCACTATATATTTCTCTGGCCTAGAAACAGCCGGATCCTTCTAGCAATAAGCAAACCTCAAAAGCAAATATGGTTTGTAAATTCCATGTCCTAATAGAAGGGAATGGTGTTTCATGGGAAATAGGTACCTTCTGGCCTGCTACAGGAGGATTATGAGGAAGAGCATGGTTCTTAGCTTAGAAAACAGGAAAGCACCAAAGGAGCAATGAAGGTGTCCAAAGAACACAGGAACTGCCTTTTAGAAGGTCCTCCAATGTGCTCAAGAGATTGCTCAGGGGTTAATGCACTTTCTTTTCCTCCAGAGGACCTGAGTTTGGTTCCCAGAACCCAAATTAAACCACTCATAATCCCCTCCCATGGTAATTGACTGGCTCTTCTGCACTCACACATACATACAAATACACATAAATAAAATTTAATTTTTCAAAATATGGGGATTCTCATTGACTAGATTGGAAATAAAGAAGTGACAAGAACAGTGGTTTTTGAAACCAGAATGGTGCTGGGGGCCTGTTCTTTCAGTATTTGAAGTAATGGAGCAGGAGAGTTGTTAGAACTCAGACAGCCTGTTATACATAATAAAACTCTGCCTTGAAACAAACAAGCAAGACATAACAAAAAAAAATCAGAATAAATGTAATTGTTTATAATCACAGAATGAATTAAAACTGATATTATGAATGATACTCTAATAAGAAAAAAAGTCACATTAGCAATTGTTGATGGGCAATGGCTACTACACTAATACTTTATTCTGAAATTGATAACTAAAGGAAAGATTTAGGCACTTACACTTTTAAAAAGAAACATTAGTTCTCAGTCATCTGATCCCTTTGTAGAGGAATGCCTGCTGGCATTCACGAATGATTTTGTAGATGACAATTTGCCATCTCCCAAGATATAGTCAGTTCAGAAAAAAAAAAAAAAAAAAGCATTATCGACTTAAAGATAATTGAGAGACAGAATGAAGCAGCATACTCATAGTGCTGGACATCACTCCTCTAACCCAGGGTTGGATGCAATTTTATGTGACAGGGGAGTAAAGAAAAGGTAAACATTTTGTAAGTTTGGATGTCAACTTTTGTAGCGCCCATACTACTATCTGTTCCACAAATCGGGCAAAGGCCAAGAGATTGAAATAAAGAGACAAGACAGCAGACCATTCGTTCAATGGCAATGTCGAATGCCAAATGCCCTTTATTGAGGGGATGGAACAGGCTTAAATAGTGATTTACAGCACAGTGGAAAATAATAGGAGTTTCAGGCTTAGCTCCTCCCCACAAGGTGTGTGTTATCAAAACAGGAAGAGTACTCTGGGACAAGGAGTTCAGGCCAACAGCTTCAGGCTTGCTCAAGGTGCCTCAGGGGTCCATGCAGGGTCCTACAAACTTTGACCACCAGTTTCTCAAGCCCACATTAAGGCTTCCCTTACCTGTCTCCAACCAGGCTAAGACTATCTGATGCAAGACACTCTAAAGTATCTGAAAATAAACTATGGCTCATTATAATACTAAAACACACCCTTGGGCAAAGAATTAAAATCCTAAGGAGACACACAATGTAGTGTGGTATGTCCAATTACAAGTAGCAGATAGACAGATATGTTTAGAAAAAGCTTGTGCTTTGTAACAAGAAACCCCAATTCTTTGTGAATGAGGATTATAGAGCTGCTACTCTTCCTCTCAGCCAGACTAGACCCACTTCCTCCTTTAGGAACTGTCTTTTCCTAATAAATTTCCCTTGCTTCAGCTGCAGCTGTTTGTGCCTCTTGGAGTCTTTGGAATTCTTCTGGAGGTGACCGCCAAGGCTGGATTTCAGCTGACATCAATATTATCCCCCTCAGTGAAAAAGTGTGTGTATCAGTCTGTGTGTGTGTGTGTGTGGATAAGTGGATAAGATCTTTCTCTTTAAACCTTATTTAAAAAGTGAAAGCTGCTGGGTGGTGGTGGCACATGCCTTTAATCCCAGCACTCAGAGTTAGGCAGATATCTGTGAGTTTAAGGCCAGTCTGGCTTACAAAGCAAGCTCTGCGATAGCCAGGGCTACACTGTGAAAAACAAAATATACAAACAAAAGTGAAAGTCATAGGTGTGTGATTCTAGTATTCAGGAGGCAGAGGTAGGAGGAGGATCTCTGTGAGTTTGACACCAGCCTGATCTACATAGTGAGTTCTAGGCCAGCTAAGAATACATAGTGAGACTCTGTCTCAAAACCCAAAGTGAATATTGTAGTGGTTTGAATGAGAATGATTTTCATAGGTTCATAGATTTGAATGTGACACACTAGGGAGTGTCACTATTTGAGAAGTATTATGAGGTGTGGCCTTGTTGGAGGAAGTGTGTCACTGGGGGTGGGATTTGGGGTTTCAAATGCTCAGTACAGGTCCAGTGTCTTTCTCTTCCTGCTGCCTATGAATATGGATGTAGAACTTTCAGCTACTTCTCCAGCATCATGCCCATCTACATGCCACCAAGTAAATTCTTTTATTACAGTTGTTGTGTTTATAGTGTCTCTTCACAGCAATAGGACACTGACCAAGACAAATATAATTAATGAATTAACTAATAATTAAAATAAAAGACAGGCGATTCACACTTCAATGAGAACCTACATATACTTCCAGGTGTTATCTGATGGTGCAAATCCTGTTTTGTCTGGTTCAGGTGGCTCTCTTCTCTGATAGGGTGTGGGAGGCAAAAAACAGTTTGCCTGCATTTGCAACTCCCTTCAGCATCCCCAGATTCCCTATCAATGGAGTCTGCTTATTAAAAAAACAACAAAAATCATTATAATAGGTGCATGGATCCCTCAATTATAAGAGTAAAAAGACTTTTCACATTTCTGTTTATATCTCCAGGAGTGTCATGATTTCACCCCTATCTCCAAATCCCACCCTTGTAACATTGATTTCTTCAGCAGTAGAAGCTGGGCTCTAGGAGAGGTCCATTGAATATCGTGCACTCTAAGAGATGTCTTGCATCAAGATTCAATATTGTGAAAGCTTATTTTCTGTGAATCAAATGGGGCACATGAGGTTGTGGCTTTGTTTTAACTCTGTAAACTGGGTGGCCTCTGAAAGCTCCTTAGACTACTTCAAAGGAAGCCTTTTCAATGCTTCTAAGACCCCCCCACTCTCTTCTCTTTGTGATTGAATTCTTGCTGACCCTAGAGATTTTTAGTGAATGGAGAGTACTCAAATGGTCTAACAAAGTACCTGAGACCATTAGAGAAATGAAAACCAAAGGGTCAAGATGAACTGATCCTTGGCAAAGGATTTACATAAGTAAGTCTTAACCTCTGGATGTGAATAAAAAGAATAAAATGTGATGTTGGGGTCAGAGCCTTGGTTCAAGGGCATTTACTGGGTCATACATGGATTCTGTGGATATTCCAAGAATTTCAGGAATCCCACTGATCATTGTGTGCTGGCAGGGCACAGGGTAGGGGTGGCATGCATGGAATCTAACTGAAATTCATCCAAGCTGCAACCTGCAAATGAAGAGCAAAAGAAATAACATCTTCTGCAGCAGGAAAGGTTCTTGTTTTAGATAGCTTTGTTTAACTGAGGAGGCCAGCAGGTGCAAGTAGAAGATTCATGTGTCTTGAAAGGCCACTTCCTTGCTTCCTCTTGGAGCAGTTTTGTAGGAGGCATCTGTCCCTAATATGTAGATTGCATGGCACAGCATTGGTGGATTCTGCTGCAGTAGAATCATGGCTCACACAGAAATGTTAACAGGAGCATAAGAAAATTTGATTTCTACAGTAGAGGGAACCAGTCAGACAAACTGGGTTTTAACAATAAACATGCCAGGCCCTGGAGAGCAGGCTCAGCAGTTAAGAGCACTTACCTGCTCTAGCAAAAGATGAGACTTCAGATGCCAGCACACATAGGTGACACACATACCCCTGTAACTCCCAGCTCCAAGTTATCTGATGCCCCATTTTTGAACTTTTAAAAGCACCTGTATACACACACACACACACACACACACACACACACACACACACACACATTAAATAAAATAAATCTTTAAAAGACCACAACCCACACTTACTGGGGTTGGGGGGAGGGAGGTTGAAATGAATTGCAAATGGAGGAAAACTGTTCATTTTTTTTTTTCTGGCAGAGAAAGAAGTCAGTTGGAAGCAGACAGGACAGGATTTGCATTCCTACCACTTACCCTCCAACTTTCTGAGTGGTGAAGTCCATCTATTGGAGTCACCATCAGATAATACAGGAAACAGGAGCTAGAATCAATAAAGAATGTTCCGCTGAAGTATGAATTGCTTTTACCTTGGACAAAAAGAGTGGCCAGTCTACCTTTCCTTCTCACTTACTCCCCATCAAACCATACTCACATGTAGGCTTTTTAAATACCTACAAAGAGTGAAGTGAGCTTTGGAATCTTTGGTCCAAGTTGACTCCCACACCTTCCCCTATAACAACCATGACCTTGTGGGGGAATGGTTCCTCTGAGAAGTGAGGGTTACCAAGACATTTCTGTTGAGGATTCAGGCATTATGCTGGTCTGCCCCTGTCACCTGGCAGGAGGCACTCAGGCAGTACCCTAGTCAGCATGCAGGTACAAAGGATCCCTTTAAAAGAAAGACCCCACCCACTTACGCTCTCTTTCCTGCTGTTCCCCTGGAGCAGACAGGCCTATTTCTGTCTCCCTCTTCTCTTCTGTCCTCTCTGTGTCTCTTTACCTTTTTCCCCATTCCTTCCCCCTTCCCTCCCCATTCTAATAAAACTATTCACTTAAGCTTTGTCTGCCTGGCTTGTTTGCCCCTCTGCCTCGGTCACCCTCGGCTGCCATGGAATCTGACAAGGTTCCCCATGAGCTTTCTCATAACAACTTCCTCTGGGGGGGGGGGAACTGTCTCTGAGCATTTGACACAGCTCTTGCTCTAGAAAGGAAGTAAGGCTGGAAGGATGGGAGTTAAGTAACAGAGAAGCAATGTTCTTTGTTGCTGTTTGGCCAGGAAGTGCATGACTCTTGATGGACATTCTGAGTTCATTTGGAGAGGAATCCTCCTTCCCCGCCACTCCTTATTGGCCCACTGCATCAGCTAAAACAGAGCAGGGTAATCCTCAATGTTTCTATTAAATAATATGCTTTGCTGTTTCATCAAAGAGTATGTTGGCTTCCTAAAACGACTGTTTCTGACCTACTATCTGAAAGAGTCTTTGGCTGAACTTTTAAATTATTTTTGTTGCCTAGGAAATCTACTTTTAAAATCTTCTGTTTTCAAATTCAGGAACTTGTGTCCTAGGCTTATTTATTTAAAGAAAACAAACTGCCAAACCCCGGCTCAAGGGTTTATTGACACAAGCTGCATCCCCTCCCCAGCCTAGGTCCTGGATTTTCTCCAGGAGCTCTGGGGCCACTTCAGGAATCATACTGTGACCGAGTTTTAAAAAGAAAAGGCAAGCCTGGCTGGAGCCAAGAAAGTTGGAGGGAGACAGGTATGGTGATGACAGAATTCCATCCAAGTGCACACAAGCAGCCTACTGTTCTGCAAAGTGCAGGGCTGACACTCACATGGAAAAAGTGCCCTCTGGAGTGCTCTGAGCCCCTGGTATGTGGAAAGGAATTTACACGGGTCCTTTTCACATTTGCCAAGCAGGCATGTGGGTGTTAGTTAGCAGACATTCCTTTCTGACTCATTACCCACTTGCTCAGACCCCTCCTTCCTAGGGCTTGAGGCTCCTTTTCCAGCTTTCCCAGGGGCTGGCATGAAGACTGATGGGGTCTTGGCAGTCAGCAAAGACACCTTGGACGTGCCCTTTGTACTATTCCTTTTGTGATTGGTCTTTGGTACTAGCTGCCAAGCTCTGTTAAATTGGGATGACAGAGCAGCCACCAAACCCAGGGCTCTTAGCATGGGCACGTTCTGCTCTTGGTCCACAAGTTTTTACTAATCAGACATGAGATGGTGAAAGAGATACAAAATGCCAGTTTGGCTTAAGGGGCTAAAGAGGCCTAGCTCTTGATCTTCTTTTCCCATAAGCAGCATATATATTTTTCTTCATGGA
This sequence comes from Phodopus roborovskii, assembly GCF_943737965.1. NCBI lineage: Eukaryota > Metazoa > Chordata > Mammalia > Rodentia > Cricetidae > Phodopus > Phodopus roborovskii. Next base: position 9,033 of record NW_026126165.1, on the reverse strand, counting down.
GGTCACATGACCTCCCATGTGGAAATGTGCTGTTACAGTACTATTACAGTCCCATTAATGGAAACCTGTTTCCTTCTGATCAAGAGGATCCAATCCCTGGACTGGATGGAGACCTAACAATCCAGTTGGGATGAACCAATCTCCAAGTCAATGGACTACCCTTAGGAAGGCAGACTCACCTTAAGACACACTAAAGAGTTAGGCTGAATAATTAACCCTTTCATGAGAAACTATCTTTTCTGCCCAGAATCTTTGCTTCTAGTGCAATTGCTTACTGGGATGTAGCTTTGCAGCTATAGATTAACTTCTCTTTTCATTTCTATGTCTTTTCCAAGCATGCTTTCCTTAACACTTTGGGTTTCAGCAACATTTGTGACTTCCCTAACTCCAGTTACTGGGTATGTGCCTGCTTGAGCCTGGGGAGGTGGTACCAGCAGTAAAGTCCCAGGAGCTTGGGGTAATGGCATGCCAGATTGAGGGATGAAGTGTTCTTCAGGAGTACTTAAGCCATCATGACAGCTGCTGTTTCTTTGGAGGTGGGAAATGCCTCTATTCATCCTGTAAAAGTGTCAGCAGGTTAGGAGACATTGGAGATTTTTGTGGAGTGGGCATGTGGGTAAAGATCCCACACTGGTATTCGCTTGGATGATGTCCTCAAAGTTAACACAAGGGCTGGCATATTTGGAGGGCCCAGGCAGGAGGAATGAACCTGCAAATTACACTGGAAAATGGGAGGGTCAACATGGGTTCTGGAGACTCTTGTCATCAGGCCAGATTTCTTGATACAGTAGCAGAACTTCTCCCAGGAACCTCCTGGTGTCTGTAATACAGCTAAGCAGATTCACACCTTGGTGTCATAGCAAATCGGTATGACTTTGGGTTAAAAGGCATGAATATGTTAGAAGACAACCAAAGGAAACTTAAAACTCTGAACCTCTGAAGTTGCTTCTGAAACATGTTAATCTTGGACTTTTAATCCTGAGAAAGAAGAACACCTGTCTGTACTTTTAACAGGAAGCTTAACTAATGAATTAATGAACTAATAAGCTACCAGTACCCTAGTCTTCAAACACAATCACATAGAACTGAGAGAGATGATTAAATGAGTCTTTTTTAGCTATGTAGGCAATCCCAAGTCTTTCTGTGGTCCTTGGGGAGCACAGAGTACCAGACAGAAGCAGTACTTGCCTTAGCTGTCAATTTTTCTGTGGAGGAGGAATCTGGGGAGATTGGCTTACCTGTCTTGGCAGGCCGAGACAATCAATCCCCCGTTATTCTGCTTGCTCACAATCTGGACAGGATCTAGGCAGTGGTTGAGGTAAAAGGTAGTTTTTCCCCCTATGTGGCTGGCTTTGTCACATTTGTAGCAAGCCTCTAGGTGGAAGTTCTTCTGTAGCCATCTTGGAGGAGATACCAGATGCTGCCAGCAGCTGGCATGCCTCTATATCCTAAGGAAATTTTGTTAAATGCCATACTCTCAGATCTGTTAAAGGCACTTGAGGATCAGGGCATCACTACTGTTACTATTCAGGGATCCTCAGGGTTCTGACAGTATGTGCCCTCAGCTGCAGCCACTAAGAGCACCACCTGTGCACATTCACTATGTCCCCCTTTAAAAGAGCCCTGCCAACCTCCCATAATCCTTTCTCTTTCTCTCCCTCTCCTTCAGCATCCCTTTCCTCTCTCCAGTTGCTTCTGTCGCATGGCATCCTTCTCTTGTTCCACTTTTTAAAACTTAAAATTATCTGTTAGGTATATCTAAATTAGACAAATGCTGTTTAGGCTTAACTTTGAGATCATATAAGTTAAATATGGACATAAAATTTACACAGTTAGTTACAGCTTACAGATGTTAGGAAAGGTTAAATCTGGACATACAGTTTACCCAGTCAGTTAAGCTTACCCGTGTTAGTAGAGGTGAGAAGATTAGAAGCAATATTTCAGTTTCTAGTTTTCAGCTGTGGCCTTGATACCTAGAGCATAATCCTAGTCTGTAGAAGGCAAAAGTAAATAATTTAGTGTTTTTTAATTTAATTTTATTATTTTATTTTATATAACAAAGTCCAATTAAATGAAAACAAACATTTATACACAATATTTGGGAATTTGGGCGTCGTTCTTTCCAAACTAATGCCTGCTGGTAAGGGGCACTGTCATGGGGGATTCGAAGAAGATTCAGAAATCCTGGCTGTAGTCTGTGGGGCTGCTTTGTCCAGCTGTTTTGAATGTAGGATCACCTTGTACTCTGTTTCAGGCAGTCTGGCTTGATCAAACCACATTAGTCTGGAAGGAATCCACATCTTTTCATTTTCTATGGAAACAAAAATAGAAATCCTTTTCCCCAGTAACTTGTCCTTGAACTTGAATTTTGGAGTCAAAGCATTTTTTTTTTTAAATTTAATTTATTATTTTACATGTCAATCCCAGTTCCCTCTCCCTCCCTGCCTCCCTCCCTCCTTTCCTCCCTTTTACCCTCTCTGCCCTCTCACATGCACTCTAACCAGCCTCCCCAACCCAATTCCATATGTAGGGGAATGCCATCCAGTTGGGGTCATGTAGATCTGACAGGTCATGTGAAGTAGGGACTAGGGCTTCTCTCCTGTCTCTAGATTAAGGCAGTTATCCCTCTATAGGGGATATGTTCGCAAAGTCCTTTTGTGCACCAGGGATAAATCCTGGCTCCACTGTCTGAGGTCTCTTAGACTGCTCAGTCCTTCTGGCTGAGATCCATATTCAGGGGGGCCTGAGTCAGTCCTATGCTGGCTTCCCAGCTATCAGTCTAGTGGCCGTTAGCTCCTCCTGGTTCAGGTAAGCTGTCTCTATGTGTTTCTGCCACCTGGTCTTGTCCTCTCCATCTGCATCTGGGTACTAGTTCGACTCAGTGTTTATGTATGGGTGTTTGATCCCGTTTTCAACAGACATTAGATGAGGGCTCCATGGAGAAGTTAGTTGTTGATCTCACTCTCCGGGAAGGGCACTTATGATAGCCTTTCCAAGGAAGCTCAAATTGTTAGTTGGGAACAGTCTTGTAGTTCTCTAGACCTTTCTTTGTGTTCAATTTTATCTTCAAACCAATATTGGCCCCTCTTTTATGTTCTCTCTCTCTCTCTCTCTCTCTCTCTCTCTCTTTCCTATCTTCTATTCCTAACCAGGCTCAATCTTCCTGGTCGCACATGTTTTCCTTTCCTCCCCCTCGTTTTCTCCTACTTCTCACTCCATTCGCTGCCCCCCCACTTCACCTGAGCTCTGGGGGACGTATCCCTTCCAAGTTCTGTGAGGGACTTTATATGAATCTCTTAGAATACACCTTGTATCCTAGTTCCTCTGGTGATGTGAATTATAATCGGGTGATCCTTTGCTCTAGGTCTAAAATCCATATATGAGTACATACTGTGTTCCTCTTTTTGTGACTGGGTTACCTCATTCAGGATGGTTTCTTCAAGTGCCATCCACTTGCCTGCGAATTTCAAGATACCATTATTTTTTTCTGCAGAGTAGTATTCCATTGTGTAGATATGCCACCTCTTCATTAACCATTCTTCAATTGACAGGCATCTAGGTTGCTTCCAGGTTCTTGCTATTACAAATAGTGCTGCTATGAACATAGTTGAACAGATGTTTTTGTTGCATGGATGTGAATCCTTTGGGTATGTGCCTAAGAGGGGTATTGCCGGGTCCTGTGGTAAACTAATTCCCATTTTCCTGAGGAATTGCCATACTGATCTCCAAAATGGCTGTATGAGTTTGCACTCCCACCAGCAGTGGAGGAGTCTTCCCCTTTCTCCACATCCTCTCCAACATGAGTCATCATTGGTGTTTGTTAACTTCCTTTTAATCTCTCCTCCCCATTGGCTTATCCCTGATAGCTAAGGATGTTGAGCACTTTCTTAAGTGTCTTTTAGCCTTTTTGATTTCCTCTATTGAGAATTCTTTCTTCAGTTCTGTACCCCATTTTTTAAATAGGGTTATTTGTTGTTTTGTTGACTAGTTTCTTGAGTTCTTTGTATATTTTGGAGATCAGCCCTTTGTCAGATATAGGATTAGTGAAAATCTTTTCCCAGTCTGTGGGCTGCCATTTGTCTTGTCCACTGTGTCTTTTGCCTTACAGAAGCTTGTAAGTTTGAAGAGGTCCCATTTATTAATTGTTTCTTTCAGTGTCTGCGCCCCTGGAGTTATGTTCAGGAAGTGGTCTCCCTATACCAACTTGTTCAAGGGTACCTCCTACTTTCTTTTCTAAGAGGTTCAATATGGCTGGATTGATGTTGATGTCTTTGATCCATTTGGACTTGAGTTTTGTGCATGGCGACAGACATGGGTCTATCTGCAGTCTTCTACACACCCTCATCCAATTTTGTCAGCATCATTTGTTGAAGATGCTGTCCTCCCCCCATTGTGTAATTTTAACTGTTTTGTAGAAAATCAGGTGTTCATAGGTGCATGGGTTAATAACAGGATTTTCAATTTGATTCCATTGTTCTACCTGTCTAGTTTTATGCCAATACCAGACTGTTTTCAGAAGTATAGCTCTGTAGTAGAGCTTAAAGTCAGGAATGGTGATGCCTCCTGAAGTTCTTTTGTTGTATAGGGTTGTTTTGGCTATCCTGGGTCTTTTGTTTTTCCATATAAAGTTGATTATTACCCTTTCAAGGTCGGTGAAGAATTGTGGTGGGATTTAAATGGGGATTGCATTGAATCTGTAGATTGGTTTTGGTAAGATTGCCATTTATACTGTGTTTATCCTACCTATCTAAGAGCATGGGAGATCTTTCCATTTTCGGGTATCTTCTTTAATTTCTTTCTTTAGAGTCACAAAGTTCTTATTATATAGGTCTTGTACTTGTTTGGTAAGCGTTACACCAAGATACTTTATGTTGCTTGTGGCTATTGTAAAGGTTGATGTTTCTCTGATTTCTTTCTCTGCCTCTTTGTCGTCTGAAAAAATTAGGGCTACTGATTTTTTTCAGTTTATCTTGTATCCTGCCAGTTTGCTGAAGGTGTTTATCAGCTAGGCATTCCCTGGTAGAGTTTATTGGGTCACATATGTAAACTATCATATCATCTGCATATAGAGACAGTTTGACTTCTTCCTTTCCAATTTGTATGCCCTTGATTTCCTTTTGTTGTATTATAGCATTAGCTAGAACTTCTAGTATGATATTGCAGAGATATGGAGAGAGAGGACAGCCTTGTCTTGTTCCTGATTTTAGAGGAATTGGCTTAAGTTTCTCTCCATTCAGTTTGATGTTGGCAATTGGATTGCTGTATATTGCTCTTATTATGTTTAGGTATGTTTTTGTTAATCCTGACCTCTCCAAGTCCTTTGTCGTGAAAGGGTGTTCAATTTTGACAAAGGCTTTTTCTGCATCTAGGGAGATAATCATATGGTTTTTCTTTTTCTGTTTGTTTATATGGTGGATCATGTTGATAGATTTTCATATGTTAAACCATCCCTGCATTCCAGGGATGAAGCCTACTTGGTCATGGTGGATGATTTCTCTGATGTATTCTTGAATTCGATTTGCCAGTATTTTATTGAGTATTTTTGCATCGATGTACATCAGGGATATTGTTCTGTAGTTTTCTTTCTTTGTGTCTTTGTGAGGTTTGGGTAACAAAGTTATTGTGGCCTCATAAAAGAGATTGGCAATAAACCTTCTGTTTCTATCTTGTGGAACAGTTTGAGGGAGTAGTGGTATTAGTTCTTCCTTGAATGTCTGGTAGAATTCTGCGCTGAATCCATCTGGCCCTGGACTTTTTTTTGGTTGGATGTCTTCCGATGACTGCTTATATTTCATTTCGGGTTATAGGTCTATTTAAGTTGTTTGTCTGTTCTTGATTTAATTTTGGTAAGTGATAGTTATCCAGAAACTTGTCCATTTCCTTTGAAATTTCAAGTTTTGTGGAATACAGATTTTCAAAGTATGACCTGAAAATTGTCTGGATTTCCTCTGTGTCTGTTGTTATGTTCCCCATTTCATTTCTGATTTCGTTAATTTGCATGTTCTGTCTCTGCTTTTTCGTTAATTTGGATAAAGGTTTGTCTATCTTGTTGATTTTCTCAAAAAACAATGTCTTGGTTGCATTGATGTTTTGTATTGTTTTCCTGGTTTCTATTTTGTTGATTTCAGCCATCAAGTTGATTATTTCCTGGCGTCTACTCCTGCGGGGTGAATTTGCTTCTCTCTGTTCTAAGGTTTTCAGTTGGGCTGTTAATTCTTTTATGTGACTATCCTCTGTTTTCTTCATATGGGCACTTAGTGCAATGAACTTCTCTCGTAGCACTGCTTTCAAGGTGTCCCATAAGTTCGGGTAAGTTGTATCCTCATTCTCGTTGAATATTAGAAAGTCTTTAATTTTTTTTTTCTTTGTTTATTCTTTGACCCAGGAGTGGTGCAATTGCACATTGTTCAGTTTCCATGAGTTTGTAGGTTTTCTGCTATTTGTGTTGTTGTTGAATTCCAATTTTAAAGCATGGTGGTCTGATAAGATACAGGGAACTATTCCATTCTCTTGTATCTGTTGCGGTTTGTTATGTCTCCTAGTATGTGGTCGATTTTAGAGGAAGGTTCCATGTGGAGCAGAGAAGAAGTTATATTCTTTTGTCTTTGGATGGAATGTTTTATAGATGTCTGTTAACCCCAGTTGAGAAATAACTTCTGTTAATTCTTTTGTTTCTTTGTTGAGTTTCTGATTTGTGGTCCTGTCTAGTGTTGAGAGTGGTATATTGAAGTCTCCCACTATAAGTGTGTGAGGTTTCATATGAGGTTTGAGTTTTAGTAGTGTTTCTTTTTCTGAATGTGGGTGACTTTGTATTAGGGGCATAGATGTTCAGAACCGAGACTCTGTGTTGATGGATTTCTCCTGAGATGAATATGAAATGACCGTCTTCATCTCTTTTGATTAATTTTGGTTTGAAGTCTAACTTGTTAGATATTAGGATAGCTACGCCTGCTTGCTTCTTATTTCCATTTGAATGGAAAATCTTTTCCCCAACCCTTTACCCTGAGGTAATGTCTATCTTTGGAGCTAAGATGTGTTTCTTGGCATGCAGCAGAAGGATGGATTCTGTCTTTGTATCCATTCTGTTAGCCTGTGTCTTTTTATAGGTGAGTTAAGACTATTATTGTTGAGGGTGAGTAAGATCCATTGATTGTTGAGGCTTGTTTGATTTAGGTTTGTTGTTGGCAGTGGTATTGTGAATATATTTGTTCTGATTTACCCTTGGTTTCTGTTGTAGTTGGATTATCTGTTGCCTACATTTTTGTGGGCATAGTTACCTTCCTTGGGTTGGAGTTTTCCTTCCAATACTTTCTGTAGGGCTGGATTTGTAGATACATATTGGGAAAATCTGGTTTTGTCATTAAATATCTTGTTCTCTCCATCTATATTGATTGAGAGTTTGCTGGATATAGCAGCCTAGGCTGGCATCCGTGTTTTCTTAATACTTTTAGAACATCTATCCAGGACCTTCTGGCCTTGAGGGTTTCCATGGAGAAGTCAGGTGTAATTTTGATAGGTCTGCCTTTATATGTTACCTGTCCTTTTTCCTTCGCTGCTCTTAATATTCTTTGTTTATTCTGTATGCTAGGTGTTTTGATTATTATATGTCGAGGGGTCTTTTTTCTTTGGTCCAGCCTATTTGGGGTTCGGTATGCTTCTTGTACTTTCATGGGCATGTCCTTCTTCAGATTTGGAAAGTTTTCCTCGATGATTTTGTTGAATATGTTTTCAGCACCTTTGAGCTGGGCTTCCTCACCTTCCCCTATGCCTATTATTCTTAGGTTTTACCTTTTCATGGTGTCCCACATTTCCTGGATGTTTTGTGTTAAGGAGTTGTTGGATTTATGATTTTCTTTGGTCGATGAATCTATTTCTTCTAGTTTATCTTCTGTGCCTGAGATTCTCTCTTCCATATCTTGAATTCTATTGGTTATGCTTATGTCCGTGGTTTCCGATTTTTGCCCAGCTTTTCAATTTCCATCCTTCCTTCCGTTTGTGTTGCCTTTATTTTCTCAATTTCAGTTTTCAAGTCTTGAACCGTTTCCTTCACCTGGTTAATTGTTTTTTCTTGGCTTTCTGTACTTTCCTTAAGGAATTTGTTAATTTCTTCCACTTTTTTGTTCGTTTTTCCTCCATTCCTTTAAGGAACTTTCTCACATCTTCTTTGAGGGCCTCTATCATTTTTATGATGGTGATTTTTAAGTCGTAGCCTTCTGCTTCCTCTGCTTTGTTGTTGTGTTCCATTCTAGTTGGTGTAGATTCCCTAGATTCTGGTGGTGTCATGTTTGTCTTTCTGTTGTTAGGTGTTCTCTTGTATTGCCTTCTTCCCATAGCTTCTTCCAGTAGGTGTTGGTGGTGTCTCTTCCCTCTGTCTATGGCCCTTCCCGGATGGGCTTATGTGGATCTGAGATTCACTATCTGTAGCTCTGTGTGGTCCAAACTCTCTAGGAGTTTTCTCTGCAGACAGGGATCCAGGGAGGGGTTAAGGATGAGGATCCAGAAGAAGATGCCAGCAGGTACTCACAGTGGTCCTTTGGCAAATAGTTCTGGCCAATAGTTCTGGCCAATAGCTGGCCGAAGAGCATGAGGGCCGAGCTTGAACTTGAGAAGGTTTTGCAGGGTTTTGGGATCTCACTGGAAAGTGTTGTTTTCCGGCTGAGACCTAGTTCTTTGGCAGGGGCCCAGATTTGGGGGTCAAGGATCTTGCCCCCAGGAACTCCGAGTGGACCCGCAGAGATAGGGCGGATCTCTGGGAGGGGGCCCGGGACTCCAGAGAACTGGATGCGGGGTCAGAGACCAAGCTGGTGGAAATTATAGGTGGTCCTGTGTGGATAGTCAGGTCTCCTTTGTTCGGAGTTGCTCCGAGAGACTCGAGTAGGGTGGACTGTTGGCTCCACCCTCTGTCCCAGTGCTCAACCAGAGCAGCAGGACAGTAGGTGAGGGTAGGGCACAGGGTAGGGGGGGTAGGCTGGAGGTGGGGATGGGTGGGGGTGTATCAGAACTCCAAGGGTGCTCTCAATGGGGACCGGAGAC
>NW_026126164.1:0-160917 GCF_943737965.1 Phodopus roborovskii | reverse complement strand
AACTTCTTGAGAGTATCCCCTTTCATGAGCCTCTTGGAAAGCCCTCAAATGGGCAATGATAATGATATTATAATGATGCTATGACTTTAGAGGATGCAGACATTGTTTCACAATGTGCATATGCTATAACTAGAGCACTAACCATATCTTCTAGGATGTTTAACCCCAAGAGGACAATATTTATTTATTTATTTATTTATTTATTTATTTATTTATTTATTATTTTACATGTCGATCCCAGTTCCCTCTTCCTCCCTCCCTCTTACCCTCTCTGTTCCCTCACATGCACCCTAACCATTCTACCCTCCCATCCCCCACCATTCCACATGTAGGGCAATGCCATCTAGGTGGGGTCATGTAAATCTGTCAAGTCATTTGAAGTAGGGACTAGTACTTCTCTCCTGTCTCTAGGTTAAGGCAGTATCCCTCCATCGGGGATGTGTCCGCAAGGTCCTTTTGTGCACCAGGAATACATCCTGGTTCCACTGTCTGAGGTCCCCCAAAGGACATTTTTATATTTTGACTCCTGGAAGATACAACTGTTGTTTCCTTGGTTGGCCTATTTCTAGCTATATTTCTAGGTTTTACACCAGTAATGTACTACTCACAACTAGGCCCCACATTCTAGAGTCTGCTAATAATTATTCAAGTTTTTAATCCAGTAGGAGGAACCCACTGATCAACACAGTACCCTCATGATCCAATCATTTCCCCAAACACCTCTGAAAATTATTACCTTCAGAGAACACTTCTTAGAAAAACAACAACATAGAGGTGTGACTTAGAGAAATGCAGCTGACCTTTGGAGATGGTTCACTGTAGAATATAAGCTTGTTTCCTGGGCATATTGTTGTAGTTTGTCAGTGCTCTATTTCACATACAAAGTGTTTCACATATAAGGGTTTTGGGCAAGGATTAGGAGGTGTGGCCTTGCCCAAGGAATGGTAACTGGGGATGGAATTTGAAGTTTTAAAAGCTTAGGGCAGGCTCAGTTTCTCTCTTTCTCTGTCTTCTATCTTTAGACTGGGTTGTAAACTCTTTGATACTGCTTCAGCACGGTGCCTGCCTGCCTGCCTGTCTGTTGCCATCTTTCTTGTAATGATGGTCGTGGACTCACCCTCTGAAACTAAGCAAACCACCAATTAAATGTTTTTCTTTATAAGTTGCCTTGGACATGGCATCATCTCTTCAGGCAGATATTTTCACATATAGTCTGTCCATTGTCTCCTTTGTGTGTTGATTCTCTCCATTTAGAGCAACATTTCCGATCTCTTTCATGAATTAACCTACCTGACAACTGAAGTTTTTCATACAATCCACATAGACTTTGGAAACAGTTCCTTTGATGAATGCTGGAATGGATGCTATTCTGTGTCAATAGGGTCCTGCTTCATTCAGGATGAGAGAACTTATTTTACCAGCTACACTTATGTGGCAGTTTTCCTCTTTGGGATTTGCTCAGTGCTGAAGAAGTTGGCTTATCGGAATTGATACCTTTTTTTTTTCTGTGAGTAATCAGTATTTTTTTGACTGGTCAAGGTAGGGGTAATACAGGTTCAAGCCTTTCTGTCTAATTGAGAACAAATTCAAAATACCATCCCAGTTTTAGGGCTCTTTTAGAAACCATTCTTGCAATGGCATCACCATCTCTGCTATTCTCTCAACCTAATTGTACTGTTCTTTTCTCCCTCAAATTTAGATTCTGAGAGCACTGCACAATAAACTTCCTGTTTGTTAATCTCTATCCCAGAGCCTGCTTCCCAGGAGATATTACCTGCAACAATTCCTCTTTAAATTATCCTAATTTGACTCTACCATCTGTTTCCTGCTGGGATCCTGACTGGAACAGGATATTACATTTATTATTTATCTTATTAAATATAGGTTCATGATTCACAAAAGGACACTTTCATTTGTTTGATTTTTTTTTTCATATAGACCAAGGGATTTGGGCTTATTCTTGTTGTATGAAGTGGGGTGTTCTTAACTTGCTTTTGCTTTTTTGGTCTGTCTTATTCACATTCTGCCTCTGTGCCTTTCAGTGCCCCTGTACTCTCATCCCTTCTTTCCCTCTTCTCTTTTTATAACTCTTGTCTCTCCACAGTATATTTTTAAGTGTTCACACCTTAGTGGGAATGAGGTACCACAGTGACAAGGGATAGTAGCAGCATAACTTGGTTTAGACTTGCACAGAGATATTCAGAGGCAGCTAGTATACTCTGATGGGATATGAAATTGCCAAAATGGCTTGTTTGTTGTTTCATTATAAACCCATTATACTGTGCCTTTTATAACTGCTCTGGTAGAATGTGTACTAAGAACCTGACTTATGAAAATGTGACCACATTCAACATCCTTGTGCTCTGAAAAGGTATCTTTTTCTGCCGAATTTGCCTATCCAGGGAGCAAGGTTAAAAGCCTGATTCCAGAAAGCTGACTGCCTAGGTTCAAGCCATCTGCCATTTTTCTGCTTCATGACCTGATGAAACTTCTTGAACTTGTTTGTTTCTCTGTTTTCTTTTTTGTCAAACAAAATATATTATTTGGCTAATAGCTGTGTAAATAGAATGAGTTTACCCTGAATGATATCCTTACACTTGTGTTCCAAATATCTTATTGCTCCTAATGATATCAGTCATTGGTTGTCATGTAGAATTTAAAATCTGTATCATATTACATGTGCTAATACTTTTTTCTCATTTATTTTTCTTTAAGGAGAGAACTCAGAAAGAGAACTAAAAATATAGTTTGACCTTAATACCATTAGCATTCACTTACATTTTCCTTTAACACATTTCTCTAACTAAAAAGGTATTATAACAGAAAGCATAAGAAAGCTTAAAGATAAAAGGTATAGTTTATTGCCTTCCAGTTTATTAGATAATAATTTAATATTCATAACACCTAGGAGTACTATAAATCAGGAAGAAAGATTAACAGCTAAATAGATAAAGGATATAAATATATATATATTTACAGAAGCATGAATACTCAATAAATGTATGACAAGATGAACAGCCTGAACAACAATGCAGAAAACATGAATAGAAACAAAGAAGATCCTTGGTGCTTATTATTTTGGCATAAATAAAAGGAAATGAATGAATAACATCCCCCATTCTCCACTCCCTCCATCTTTTGTTCTATGTTGCCTATTGTGTTTCTGAAGCTATGAATCTTCTAACAATATTCTACTTATTATAACAGATATTTTACATATGATTCAACATTTTTCTTATAATCATAAAATAAATGACACTGAAAGCATCTATGATTTATAGTTTAATCATTTGTCAAATTCCTCAGAGTCCTAACCTTTTGATATGTGTTTCTTAAAATGAATCCCTAGTTTTTAGAATCCCCACTTAAACTACATCATTTTTACTTTTAGCATGTCTCAAAATAATTTTATTGATCTAGATTCTTGAATTGTTAAGAAAATCCATATTCTGAAGCTTTCATTTATTTTTCATTTTAAAGGATTTATTTAGTTATTATGTATACAGTGTTCTGTCTTCATGTATTCTGCACTCCAGAAAAGGGTGCCAGATCTCATTATAGTTCATTGTGAACCACCATGTGGTTGCTGCAAATTGAACTCAGGACCTCTGGAAGAGCAGCCAGTGCTCTTAACCACTGAGCAATCTTTCCAGGCCCTCTGAAGTTTTTCTTAACTTCAGGGAATCTTAGCTCCAAAAACTTTAATGTACCCACTCCCTTGACCAAAGCAGATGAGCTGAAGAATGCTCAAGAGAGCAGGGAATAAACAAATTTAATTTGCACTTCTAACTGAATTTATCTTCCTGATTAGAACTATATAGGGATACTGGAAGATGTAGAGGTAAATAAGGCAAATATGCACAGAGGTTTTTGGAACATATGTCCCGTTAGGAGCTTGCTTTCAAGATAATTCCTCTTATCCATGCCAACCATGGACAGCAAAATCATCAAATATGCAACACCCTTATAAAATGACATATTCACATGTAGTGTAAATATACCTTTTAATATATTTTTAAAAACTTCTACATTGCTTATATTATTTAGCATAATGTAAATAGTATATGAATACTTGTTATTTTTATTATTTAGAGAATAATAAGAAAGAAATCTATACATGTTATATACAGACACATTTTTTAAAATTTTCATTTAAATTAAAAACAATCCCATTGCTACTTCCAGCGGGTATAGACGAGGTCTCTCTCTCTCTCTCTCTCTCTCTCTCTCTCTCTCTCTCTCTCTCTCTCTCTCTCTCTCTCTCTCTCTCTCTCTCTCTCTCTCTCTCTCTCTCTCTCTCTCTCTCTCTCTCTCTCTCTCTCTCTCTCTCTCTCTCTCTCTCTCTCTCTCTCTCTCTCTCTCTCTCTCTCTCTCTCTCTCTCTCTCTCTCTCTCTCTCTCTCTCTCTCTCTCTCTCTCTCTCTCTCTCTGCTACTCCCTCATTGGGCTTAGGTGGGTCAGAAGTTCCATGTCTGTAGTTCTGGGTGGTCCAAACTCTAGGAGGTCTCTCATCAGGCAGGGGCCTGGTGATGGGGGTCAAGGACCATGCAGGCAGGGACTCAGGGTGCTCCCATATGGATAGGTGGGTCTAGTGTGCTGAGAGAAGATCTTGGAAGTTCCGCCGAGGTAGTGGGATTGTTCGATCTGCCCTCTGTTCCAGTGCTTAACCAGAGCAGTGGGGCAGTGGGCTAGGTAGGGCTCAGGGTGGGGGATGGCAGGCTGTGGGCAGCAAGGGGGGTGAAGGAAGGGGGTGGGTTGTTTCTAGGCTGAGAGAGTATTCCTTCATAGGAAATGGGCTCCCAAAGCCCATTCTTGCACTAGAGATAAATACTGATTCCTCTGCCAGAGGCCCCGTAGATTTCCCAGGCCTCCCAACTGACACCCATGTTCAGGCAGACGCATTTTTTAAAAAAATCATTGTTGCTCTATGGTGGGCAAAATATGTAGATTGTGACCCTAGAGTTAGATCTGGATGACTGGGAGGTGTGTGCTATGGTATGCTACACAGACCCATTTTCTCTTCTCCCTAGAAATTAATTACTGATTCCTTCAGCACTTCTGACTGTGTTAGTCCTGTCTAGAATTTGTCTTTCATTGAAAGAAAAGTTGTCTTGCTGTTTTCTAGGGAGAAGATTGCACCCAAAGTATGGTCTATTTTGTATGATAAATGCCAACTTATTTATTTATCCAGCTTAAGACCACTCTACCATTCCAGTTTTAGAATTCCCCAAGTCAACTGGCAAAGCTCTTTCATATGAGTCTTCCATTGATGGTTATAGCAACCTACTGTAGATATAGCAGCATAAACAACAAAAAATTTAATTTATTGTTCCTTTATTCCCCTAATAATATGTTTCATTGTTCAAAATGGTAAATGTTAGAAATATGACATATCTGATAAGAAAAGACAGTATCCTCAGAATTTCATAATTACTAGCTTATCAAATGGTAACTATGGAAAATATTTATTTTTAAAGAGGTTTCTGGGACTAATGTGGTTTGATCAAGCCAGACCACATGAAACAGAGTACCAGGTGATCCTACATTCAAAACAGCTGGACAAAGCAGCCTTGCAGACTACAAGCAGGATTTCTGCATCTTCTTAGAATCCCCCATGAGAGCGCCCCTTACCAGCAGGAAGTAGTTTGGAAAGAACGACACCCAAATTCCCAAATATTGTCTATAAATGTTTGTTTTCATTTAAATGGACTTGGTTATAAAAAAAAATAAAAACTGAGAAGTTCAAAAAAAAAAAAAAAAAAAGAGGTTTCTGGGAAAGATTGTAATATTTTGAAAGTTCCTTTTCTGGTTCATTCTTGTCTATTGTCACAGGAATCTCTGAACAACTTAGCCAATTATCTCTGACTCAAAGGTCTCTTATTCCACTATTGACCTACCCAGTTTCTTCTGAACACTTGAATAGGGGAAGATCTTCATGCTGCTTGCAGAAATCCTGTAGGCAGGACTCCAATACTTCATAGTTGTTGTTATTTTAATTCTAAGTGTCCTAGGACATTAACTTACCTCAGTTTCTTTGTAAAGCTTCTCCACAGAGTACCCTACAACGATTGGCTTCCTTCGGGGCAAGCAAGAAAGAACACTCATAACAGATGCATAAGATTTTGTAAATGAATCTCAGATATAACTTCCATCCCTTCTTTTGTGTTTTAATTGTCAGAAACAAGTACTTAAAATCAGGTCACACTCTAGGAGAAGAGTTTATACTGAAATTCTTTTGCCTTACTGTACATTTAGTGGTTTAAGGAAACACAAATTTGTAATTTATGGCTGTTAATGTCAGCAGTCTGAAGCGAAATCTCACTGGGCTAAAATCAACTTGCCAGCAGGGCTGCATTCTTCTTGCAGGCTCTTGGGAAGAATCAATCCCTTTGTGTAGATGGATTTTTCTTTGGGCCAGCAGCTCACAAAAAAATGACATGGAGACTTATTATTAATTATGAAAGCTCAACCTTACCTTAGGCTTGCTTCTAACAAGGTCTTATAACTTAAATTAAGCCATATTTTAAAATCTACATTCTCCTACCTCATCTCCATTTTGCCCATCATGTTTCCTTTCTTATTGCTAGAGTCTCTGTTCTCAGAAGTACCCCTTCACCTCTTCCTGCCTAGATAATGGCTACTCACCTCTTTATTAAACCAATCAAAGTGACACATCTTCACACAATGTAAAGGAGTATTCTATATTCCCCCTTTTTGTCTAAATAAAATGTAAAGGTTTTAATTTTACCATAGTAAAAGTATAGACAGTAAGAATAGTTATAAGGTAAGAATTATATTCAGAATGTCCAGTCCATTTGTATTTGTCATATTTGGAGAAAGCATTATATTATTTATCTTATCTTGAAGGATTTAAAGTTTTATACATAATTTACTTTCAATCATTACTAAGGGAAAGTGTAAGTATAACTATTCCATCTTCAACTCTATCAGAAACCCAAGAAGGATATAATATCACCTGAGAACAGGAAATTCAGAACAAGCAACTTCTAAAACTATGAAATGACAAGACAGCTACCTGCCTGGACAGTCACTCCCAGGGTCCCAAGGGCTCTCTATGATTGGAATCCATCTTTAGCCTATGGGCCTAATGTATGTGACAGATTTTTTATGTGAAGGAGGAATTTTTGAAGTGCTGTCCTACCCTGTCTTGTCAAAGTTTGGCAGTTGTTTTCTTTTGTGTTCTATTTTTCCAGTTTGGACAGCAAAATGTCAGCCTGTGAGGCAAGGACAGTTTCTTGACCACATGGATGACTTTTGCCACAAAGAAAGAAAACTCCAGTTAGAGGTTCTTTATTGCCCATCATCCATTTATGAAGTAGATTGGTGATGCCTAGAGCAGACATGTCTCACTATCATGAAAAGCCCTATGTTATTAAAACATTAAAATGCCATATGCTATACTTTTTGAAGACGATCTGTTTATTTAAAATATGTCTCTGCTTGACTTTGAAAACATACCTAGCATGACTATACATTTGATTGGTATAGATGATTAGCTATTAACCAATATTTCTTTAGTATCCTAAATAGATTTTACAGACTAAAACTTTACATTACATTTTTTAAAAAAACATTTCTTTGTAGTTTTATTTTAATTTATTTTTTTCTTATTTTACATATAGATCTCAGTCCCCCCTCTCTCTCTCCTTCCCTCCCTCCTTCCCTCACATACACCCAACTACCTTCCCATCCCATTCCCTTCCCCATTCCACAGGGAGGTTGGTGACTTCCAGGAGGTGTCAAAAAATCTGTCAAGTAATTTGGAGTAGGGACTAGGCCTTCTCTCCTGCCTCTAGGTTAAGGGAGTATCCCTCCATAGGGAATTTGCTCTCAAAGTCTTTGTGCACCAGAGATACATCATGGTTTCACTGTCAGAGATCCCTTAGACTACCCAAGCCTTCTAACTAAGATCCATGTTCAGGGGGTATGAGTCTGTCTAATGCTGGATTCCCAGCTATCAGTGTGGGGGCCCATTAGCTCCTCCTTGTTCAAGTCAGCTGTCTCTGTGTGTTTCTGTAGCCTGGCCTTGTCCTCCCTCTCTGCATCTGGATTCCAGTTTGGCTCAGTTTTTAGCTGTGGGTGTCTGCTTCTGTTTCAATCAGCTACTAGATGAGGGTTCTATGATGGTGGATAAGTTAGTCCTCAATCTCATTATCAAGGAAGGGCATATATGGTAGCCTTTCCACTGTTGCTCAAATTTACATTACATTTTTAAATTAGCTGAATAATTGCAATACTTTAAGCAAAAATAGGAATGCATACATACATACATACATTATAAGAAAAATAATTAAATTTATATCAATGTACAAAATTCCATACCAATGTAAAATATTTGTGACTAGTGGTTGTTCAAAAGTAGACTTAACAATTCACACATTTTCCCATAATTTTATATTATGTCCCCTTTTTTCTTTTAGAAAGAGATCCTTGAATCTAATCTCATTTCTTTAGCTTTTTACCTCACCATGACCAGTAAAAATTTGTAATTAGCCACCCTAAATGATAACAAACATCCATAAACATCCATAACCCACTGAATGACAAAAGCCTACCCATACCACCACTTATGAATGTGGTCATTGTGTTCTTTAAATTGACTCCTGTTGTTTTTGGGCAATGGCACCTTTATAGAACCCGAGAAAATTGAGGTAATGTTCAAGTCCTGGGAAAACTAGCCATAATATTTGTTATTCAGTCTTTATGCTGTGGGAAAATACAAGTTGAGCCTAAGATATTGAGCAAGCTTTCATAATTAATAATAAGTCTCTGTGTCATTACTGGGTAGTGGACAGTCCCAGTGAAAAAGTCTGACTATACCTTTGCCCTTTCCACTTTTAGGAGCAGCCTGTATTCTGTGGCTTGTAGCATCTTCTTCCTTTTCATAAAAGAATAGTACAACCAAGTGTGGTTGTATATGCCTATTATTTCAACACTTAGTGGCTGAAAGGGAAAGGTAATTTGAGCTCAAGAGTTCAAGACTATCCTGAACAACATATAGAGGCTTGGTCTTAAAACAAAAGAAAGCAACAAAACAAAGAAAAACTTTAGCAGCATAGCAAATATCTCCTCTCTAGTCCTATACTTATATCTTTTCTCACTGATAAAAGATGCCTCCATCTCTTCCATAAATTGGTCCTTGGGATCACATTGGGCATATCTGGATAATACAATATGCTTTTTTTGAAATCTTGTCTTGAAAAAGAAATTAGATATTTTTAATCAGCACATGCCCTTCCACATACTTTGTTTCTAGAATAAGCAAAATTATATCTAAATATATTCAACAGATAGCTACACTGTGAATATTTTATTTATCTGTGGTTGAATGAAAGTGTTTGAAACCAAAATGATACTGGGCTTGTTTGTTTTTCAGAAAATTTCACATAGATGGCAGCAGAAAAACATGTTAGCACAAAAATTGCTCAAAATTATACTACAAAGATATATTAAGAAACACATCATGGTATAGGCACAAAAATAGATACTTAAACCAATGGAATTATATGACAGAAAGGAACCTACATAATTACAATCATACATAATTGTAAGGAGTAAGGTTTTCCTCCCACTGCTAGTCTTGTCCCACCGCCGTGCCAGCCCCAAATACAGAGACTCTGTATTTGATATAATGCTGTTGGCCAGTTACTTGTTTCTTATAGGCTAGCTCTGTTTTAAGTATCTGGCCACGAATCTTTTATCTGGTAAACAACAACACTGCTAAAATGAAAGTCATAGCTGTGTCTGCTGCAGTTTACCAAAGATGGCGGCGGGTAACTTTACTGCCAGCAGTGACAGCTGTGGTCACCACCTTGGTTTGTGCTTCCATCCAGCAGCATGTTGCCGGCTTGGAGATGTGGTCACTGCCATTGCCAGCTCTCGTACATACCAATAAATTGTTTGCAGTGCTTCTTAAAATTTGTGCGTTTTTTTTTTTTTTTGCTGCTTATGGTGATTAAGGAAACTTTTAAATAATCTGCTTGTCTCTCGCAAATCAGAGTCCAACCGAGAAAAATGCTGCTACCAAGAAACCGAAACCTTGCTTGTCTCTGTTCTTTTATTTGTAAAACCCTTTTTTAAGCTTTTGTTAAATTTTAAGTGGAAGTTCTTATTAGCCATGTGGCTGCCATATGAAATGTCTAGAAAAGACAGTTGTCAACAAATACTTCTGGAAACATTGTATACACACATATGGAAAAATGAAAATAAATATTTCTATTCTAAACATAAATCAGCCAAAATTTAATCCATTTTTAATTTGATCTTACCATGTACAAATGTACCTGTTTGTAGAAGTTAAACACAGAACATTGAAAGGACTTTTCTCACATATTCTTGCTTCTGACCCTAGCCTTTAATGGCTGCACTATCCCTCCAGCCCTGAGTAGAGATGTCACAATAGAAAAATAAAATATGTTGAATAAATAGTTTGTAAATGTTCAATGTTCTCAGTTTTCATAGAAATCCAGTGGAAATTGTGAATCTATGCTGGTTGATATCAGTCATAACAGTCACTATGATTCAAGTAAAGAACAATAAATGCTACTGAGAATGTGAAAAAAGAGGAAGCCCTTGAGAGTGAAAATGGGACGACAAACATAATTCATCCCATGAACATCAATACTGAAGCTTCAAAAAAGTTAAAAATTCAATTTACATAAGTGCTGGTCCCTTATTTTGGGCATTTAAAGGTGTTCAGTAATAAACAGGACATAAACGTATTGTTGTGATCTATGAATTTGAATTCTTCATGAATGTAACCAGAAAATGCATAGTCAAATCATATGGAAAAGTCACTCTTCAACTGCTTCAACCACTAAAGTTTCTGAAGAGCCTGCCACACAATACTTATTTAATCCACCTTAACTATTATTGACTGACTGTTCTCTCTTGGCAGCTCCACAAACTGTATAATATCTGGTCACATCCTAGGTGACATATTTTTTTTAATTTATTTTTCTAATTTTATATGTCAATCTCAGTTCCCTATCCCTCCCTCTCTCCCACCCTCCCATGCCCCTGAGACCTCCCTATCCTCCCATTTTCCCCACTCAACATGAAGGGTGATACCTTCCAGGAGGGGTCATCTAAATCTGTGAAGTCATTTGGACTAGGGACTAGGTCCTCCCTCCTGCCTAGTATCCCTCCATGGGGAACACACTCCCAAAGTCCATTTTTGAACAAGGAATGCATCCTGGTTCCCCTGTCAGAGGCCCCTTAGTCTGTCCAGGCTTTCTAACTGAGACTCATGTTCAGGGGGCCTGAGTCAGTCCAATGCTGGATTCCTAGCTATCAGTCTGGGGGTCCATTAGCTCATCCTTGTTCAGGTCAGCTGTCTCTGTGTGATTCTGTAGCCAGGTCTTGTCCTCCTTCTCTACATCTATATTCCAGTTTGGCTCAGTGTTTAGTTGTGGGTGTCTGATTCTGTTTCCATCAGCTACTAGATTAGGGCTCTATGATGATGGATAAGTTAGTCATCAATCTCATTATCAAGGAATGGCATTTATGGTAGCCTTTCCACTGTTGCTCAAATTGTTAGTTCTCTAGAGTCAGTTTTCTCTTCAAGCCTATAATGAATGGCTCCCTCTTACATGATCTCTCTCTCTCTCTCTCTCTCTCTCTCTCTCTCTCTCTCTCTCTCTCTCTCTGTGTGTGTCTAGTCTATTCCTCCCCTGACTCAATCTTCCTTGAATTTCTGGTACAATTCTGCACTGAAGCCATCTGGCCCTGGGCCTTTTTGGGTTGGGAGGCCTTTGATGACTGCTTCTATTTCATTAGGGGTTATAGATCTATTTAAGTTGCTTATATGTTCTTGATTTAATTTTGGTAGGTGATAGTTATCCATAAATTTGTCCATTTCCATTGAATTTTCAAATTTTCTGGAATACAGGTTTTCAAAGTATGACCTGAAAATTGTCTTGATTTCCTCAGTGTCTGTTGTTATGTCCCCCTTTTCATTTGTGATTTTGCTAATTTGCATGTTCTTTCTCAGCGTTTTGGACAGGTGGATAAACGTTTGTCTATCTTGTTGATTTTCTCGACAAACCAACACTTTGTTGCATTGATTTTTTGTATTGTTTTCCTGGTTTCTACTTTATTGATTTCAGCCCTCAAAATAATTATTTCCTGGTGTCTACTCCTCCGGGGTAAGTTTTCTTCTTTTTGTTCTAAGGCTTTCAGTTGTGCTGTAAATTGTCTAATGTGATAATGCTCCATTTTCTTCATATGGGCACTTAGTGCAAAAAATCTTCCCTCATAACACTGCTTTCAACGCGTCCCGTAAGTTCGGGTATGTTGTGTCCTCATTCTCATTGAATTCTAGGAAGTCCTTAGTTTCTTTATTTCTTCTTTGACCCAGGTATTGTGCAGTGTTCAGTTTCCATGAGTTTGTAGGTTTTCTGAGATTGGTGGTGTTGTTGAATTCCAACTTCAAATCATAGTAGTCTGACAAGAGACAGCAAACTGTTCCATTTTTTTGTATATGTTGAGGTTTGATAAGTTGCCTAGTATGTGGTCAATTTTAGAGAAGGTTCCATCAGGAGCAGAGAAGGTATATTATTTTTTGTGTTGGATGTAATGTTCTATAGGTGACTGTTAAACTCAATTAAGACATAAGTTCTGTTAGTTCTTTTGTTTCTTTGTTAAGTTTCTGACTGGTTGTCCTGTATAGTGGTGAGAGTGGGTTGTTGAGGTCTCTCACTATGAGAGCGTGGGGTTTTATGTGAGCTTTGAGTTTTAGTAGTATTTCTTTTACCAATGTAGGTGCCTTTGTATTTGGGACATAAATGTTCAGAATTGAGACTTTGTGCTAATGATTTCTCCTGTGATGAAAAGAAATGACCATCTTCATCTCTTTTGATTGATTTTGGTTTGAAGTCTAACTTGTTAGATATTAGGATAGCCACACCTGCTTGTTTCTTTGGTTCATTTGATTGGAAGATCTTTTCCCAGACCTTTACCCTGATTGTTAATGCTTGTTTGTTTTAGATTTGTTCTTGGTGGTGGTATTGTGAATATATTTGCCCTGATTTACCCTTGGGTTTTGGTGAAGAGGGATTATTTATTGCCTATGTATTTGTGAGCATAGTTAATTCCTTGGGTTGGAGTTTTCCTTCCAGAACTTTCTGTACTGCTGGATTTGTAGATAGGTTTTGGGAATATCTGGCTTTGACATCGACTATCTTGTTTTCTCTGTCTATAGTGATTGAGAGTTTTGCTTGGTATAGGAGCCTAGGCTGGCATCCGTGGACTCTTATTACTTGTAATACATCCATCAGGGACCTTCTGGCCTTCAGAGTTTCCACAGAGAATTCAGGTGTAATTTTGACAGGTCTGCCTTTATATGTTTCCTGGCTTTTTTTCCTTCACTGCTCTTAATATTCTTTCTTTATTCTGTATGTTAGGTGTTTTGATTATTATGTGTCAAGGGGTCATTTTTCTTTCGTCCAGTCTATTTGGTGTTAGGTATGATTCTTCTACTTTCATGGGTATGCCCTACTTCACATTGATAAAGTTTTCTTCAATGATTTTGTTGAATATGTTTTCTGCAACTTTGAGCTGGGCTTCTTCACTTTCTTCTATTCCTATTATTCTTAGGTTTGGCCTTTTCAAAGTGTCCCACATATTCTGGATATTTTTTGTGAAGGATTTGTTGGACTTAAGATTTTCTTTGTCCGATGAATCTATTTCCTCTAGTTCATCTTCAATGCCTGAGATTCTCTCTTTCATCTCTCATATTCTGTTGGTTATGCTTGCATCTGTAGTTCTTGATTGTTTGCCCTGTTTTTCTATTTCCAGCATCCCTCAGATTGTGTTCTCTTTATTGTCTCTATTTTAGCTTTCAAGGCTTGAACTATTTCCATCACTTGTTTGAATGCTTTTTCTTGGCTTTCCTTACTTTCTTTAAGTGATTTTTCATTTCTTGCATTTTTTGGTGAGGTCTTTTCATCTATTTCTTCCAATTATTTGTTTGTTTTTTCTTCCATTTCTTTAAGGAATTTTCTCGTATTGTCTTTGAGAGCCTCTGTCATTTTTATGAAGATATATTTAAGTAGTTCTCTTCTGGTTCATCTGCTTTGCGGTGTTCATTTCTAGTGGCTGTAGAGTCCCTAGATTCTGGTGGTGTCATGCTCGTGTTTCTATTGTTAGGTGTTTTCTTGTATTGCTGTCTTCCCTTCGTTTCTTCCAGTGGGTTCAGTTTGGGCCTCTCTTTCTCTACGCCTCTGTCCCTGTGTGCTTAGGTGGATCAGGAGTTTGATGTCTGTAGCTCTCTCTGGGTGGTCCAAGCCCTCTAGGTGTTCTCTCCTCTGGCAGGGGCCCGGCATTGGGTGTCAAAGATCAGGCAGGCAGGGACTCAGGGTGGTCCTCCACCAGAGGAAAAGTGATTGGATCAGAGTAAAGGCAGGCAGGAGGACTCAGAGTGGTCCTTAGTGGATAGGTGGGTCTAATGTGCTCAGATCAGTTCTGGGAAGTTCCCCTGAGGTGGCAGGATTGTTGGACCCACCCTCTTTTCCAGTTCTCAACCAGAGCCATGGAGCAGTGGGCTAGGTAGGGCACAGGGTGTGGGTAGAGCAGTCTTTGGGTGGGTGGGGGTTGTGGATCAGAGCACCAGGAGAGCTCTTGCTGGGGACAGGACACAGAGGGGAGCAAGTTTCGGGGCCAGCACAGGGAGTTCCCAGGAAAGGGTGTGGGAGCAAGGATTGGACCTCAGAACTGGTTCCAGACTGACCTCTGGCTATGGCCCATTGATGGGGCTCCAAGATCAGGCAGGAGGGGACTCAGGGTTGTCCCAAATGAATATGCACATCTTCTACAGTATGCTTTTCTATCTCAGCATCTCTAATCACTCCTAAAACGTCCCATTTGCTATTCAAGGTAGTTTATTCACAGGATGCAGAAATTAGTATATGACAATCTTGGATATAAAGGAATAGGTGATGGTCTTAATTCTGTGTATCTCTAACTATGGTTGTAGCAAGCCTAACATTTTCCTCTGCCTCGCCTAGCTGTCCTCACTTCTTCATATGCATCTTTCCTGAGAGCATATCCTGGTAAACTTCTCACATATTTCACTCTGTTCCCTTATGGACCCAACTTATTGTACACAGTGGCTTATCAGGTGTGGAAAGGAGTCTGGGCATGGAACTATGCCTTTGGAGTATAGGCAAATTGTAAATAAGCCATGGTAAAAATATCTGACTAACTCAGATTCCTTTTGGATAGTATCCTACATTTCCTCTGTGGATGAATGTGGTTTAGCTTTCTAGAAATCTAGATCTCATTTGAAAAGCAAGGGGCTTAGTTTCTCCTTAGCACCTTCCTATATGAAATTCTTCCATTTGATACCAAATAAAAATGCCAGATGTTTTAATGAGGAATATCACAGGTTGAGTTTCTTAAAAGCATATTAAAAGAGCAGGAACAGTAGGAAGAAGGTTACCTAGAGACAATTTGATGGGAGATGTCATTCTGTAAATATGTTTCTCATACTGCTTAATGAATAAAGCACAGTTGGACAACAGGAAAGCAAGATAGGAGGGACTAGGAGACAAGGAGGAAAGAGGAAGTAGTGAGGAGGAGTCAAGATGGAGATCCTGGGGAGAGCACAACACCAGCCCATTCCCTGGTAAGATGAAACCACATGGAAGTACTTAGATTAACAGAAATGGGTTAATACTTAAGACAGAGCTAGCCGGTGAGAAACAAGTAACTGGCCAGCAGCATTATATCTAATACAGAATCTCTGTGTGTTATTTGGGGCTGGCACAGCGGCAGGACAAGACCAGTGGCGGGCAGAAAAACCTACTCCTTATAACAATTCCTTGGTGTTAGCAACTTTGGAGGAAAAGGAAGACCAGGGAATGTCCTAGGGAGAAACTGCAATATATTCTCAACATGAAACAAAGTTAATCCTTTAGGGGGTGCTCTAGGGTAGGATTTCTCTCCATTGTTGTCTGGAGCTGGGGCAGGGAGCTGGGTCTTTATCCTTTGGTTTAGGTAAATCACTGGATGTGAGCTGGAAAAGAAGAAATAATTGGCTAAAACGTTTTTGCAAAGTGCCTTTAGAATCTTCATGTTCCTATGAGTGACACAATAGAGTTCCAGTTACTCTCCATTCTCATCCTTACTTTGTACTTTTCAGTTCTTCTATTTCAAACCTCTAACCCTTCTAGAATAAGCACATCTCATTGTGGTTTTAGTCTGCTTTTCTCTAATGGTTAAGAAGACTGAACAATTGTATGTGCACACTAGCCAGCTGCATAGCTACTTTGATGAAATACCTCTTCAAGCTAGTCCATTTAAGGGCTAGAGAAATGACTCAGCAGTTAAAAGTGCACTTCCAGACAACCTTAGCTCAGTTCCTAGAACATATATAGGGTGGCTCACAACTGTCTGGAACTGTAAAAGTTCCTCATTCTGTATATGGTAAATAAATAACAGCAGCTTTGTTTATTTTGGTATGATATATCAGTCTTCTCTCTTTAGTCTCTTACAATTTGGGATCACAGGCATATACCATGATGTCTGCTAAAATCAACTTTCTCAAGAAAAACTTCAGAACTGCACATGCTTAGAAATAGATAGCCAATCTTAATTTAGAGAAGGGTTTGTTAGCTAATCTTCTTAAATTTGAATCAACACCTATTATTCTGAGCAGAATGGCATACAGTCTTTTTGTTTTTCTCATAAAACACATATTTACCATACCCATGCCATGAATGGTGGGCTCAAATTCATGTGAAAAGAAATGTGTTCAACCAGGTAGACAGCCATTATTCTCAAAACAAATTGATTTGTGTTCTCTAGAAAGAAGAATCTTAAGACAAGGGCTGTGGTACAGGGTATCAGAGAAGTAGTCATAGGAGGCAAGTATGAAAGAATGGAGTTCAAAGTGGAGACAACTGATTTAAGGTATAATAGATAGTGTCACTACATTTGGCTAAAGATTGGCCCAACACAAAATTTTAATCTTAAAACATTATACATTTTTGCAGTTTTTAATTTTACAACTTAATGACATGATTCTTGAATGGGAACTTCGTGGCTGACAACATTATGTCACCATATCAAGAGGTTTATCCTTCCTAACTCCTTTGCAAGTAAGTTGTCTGCTTGGATGCTAAACTTTTACATAATTTACTTTGCATGGCTCAAATCTTCTATTAAATAAATTTGTGTGGTTAGAATTGCCTTATAAGGAGATTTCCAGAATGCAGAGTGATTCAAAGTTTATATCTAGACGGTTCCTCCAACTCTGGGGTTCTTCAAACCCCACTGCTCTTCACAGTGCTTGGGAATGGGGTGCTTCTAGGTGAGATGGTTTCTTGGTATAGTTTTATTCCAGAATTCCCAATGGGGCTACAGTGAGATCTTACTCTGTTTCTTTCTTCTCTAACACCATCATGCTCATCCCACAGGCTGTTTCTTTGTAGAAATTCTTTAATAATTCACTCATATACAAATCTTTTCTCAATGTCTTTTTCGGGGTACAGAACCAAGACCTAAGGATATATTATGGAAATTACCTCTGAAGGAAAACAGGACCATTATTTTGCTGGATCTTTCTAGAGAACATGCATACTTCTCCCTCTTCTTAAATTGTGTGCCTAAGGTTAGGGAGGCAAGGCAAGAAGGTCCTGGATAGATGTTCTAAAAGTATTAAGAGAACACAGATGCCAGCCTAGGATACTATAACCAGCAAAACTCTCAATCACTCTAGAAGGAGAAAACAAGATGTTTAATGACAAAACCAGATTTCCTTGACCCCCAAATCCTGGCCTCTGCCAAAGAACGAGGTCTCAGCTGGAGAGCGCCAGTTTCCAGTGAGATCCCACTATCCTGCAAAACCTTCTCAAGTTCCAGCTCAGCCCTTGCCCTGTTTTGCCAGCTATTGGCCACAGGTATTGGCCAGAGCTATTGGCCAGAGGACCACTGTCAGTACCTGCTTACATCTTCTGGATCCTCATCCTTGACCCCATCCCTGGATCCCTGTCTGCGGAAAAACTCCTAGAGAGCTTGGACCACACAGAGCTACAGATATTGAATCTCAGACCCACATAAGCCCATCGGGGAAGTACCATAGAGGGGGGGGGATACACCACCAACACCTACTGGAAGAAGCTATGGGAAGAAGACAATACAAGAGAACACCTAACAACAGAAAGACAAACATGACACCACCAGAATCTAGGGAATCTACACCAACTAGATTGGAACAAAACAACATAGCAGAGGAAGCAGAAGGGTACGACTTAAAAATTACCATCATAAAAATGATAGAGGCCCTCAAAGAAGATGTGAGAAAATCCCTTAAAGAAATGGAGGAAAAAACAAACAAAAAGTGGAAGAAATGAACAAATTCCTTAAGGAAAGTACAGAAAGCCAAGAAAAAACAATTAACCAGGTGAAGGAAACATTTCAAGACTTGAAAACTGAAATTGAGAAAATAAAGGCGACACAAACGGAAGGAATGCTGGAAATTGAAAAGCTGGGCAAAAAATCGGCAACTACAGACACAAGCATAACCAATAGAATTCAAGAGATGGAAGAGAGAATCTCAGGCACAGAAGAAAAACTAGAAGAAATAGATTCATCAACCAAAGATAATTATAAATCCAACAAATCCTTAATACAAAACATCCAGGAAATGTGGGACACCATTAAAAGGCCAAACCAAAGAATAATGGGCATAGACGAAGGTGAGGAAGCCCAGCTCAAAGGTGCCGAAAACATATTCAACAAAATCATCCAGGAAAACTTTCCAAATCTGAAGAAGGACATGCCCATGAAAGTACAAGAAGCATACCGAACCCTAAATAGGCTGGACCAAAGAAAAAAGACACCTCGACATATAATAATCAAAACACCTAGCATACAGAATAAAGAAAGAATATTAAGAGCAGCGAAGGAAAAGGGACAGGTAACATATAAAGGTAGACCTATCAAAATTACACATGACTTCTCCATGGAAACCCTCAAGGCCAGAAGGTCCTGGATAGATGTTCTAAAAGTATTAAGAGAACACGGATGCCAGCCTAGGCTACTATATCCAGCAAAACTCTTAATCAATATAGATGGAGAGAACAAGATATTTAATGACAAAACAAGATTTTCCCAATATGTATCTACAAATCCAGCCCTACAAAAAGTATTGGAATGAAAACTCCAACCCAAGGAAGGTAACTACGCCCACAAAAATGTAGGCAACAGATAATCCAACTACACCAGAAACCAAGGGTGAAGCAGAACAAATATATTCACAATACCACTGCCAACAACAAACCTAAATCAAACAAGCATCAACAATCAATGGTCCTTACTCACCCTCAATATTAATGGTCTTAATTCCCCTATAAAAAGACACAGGCTAACAGAATGGATACGAAGACAGAATCCATCCTTCTGCTGCATACAAGAAACACATCTAAGCTTCAAAGATAGACATTACCTCAGGGTAAAGGGTTGGGAAAAGATTTTCCAATCAAATGGAAATAAGAAGCAAGCAGGCATAGCTATCCTACTATCTAACAAGTTAGACTTCAAACCAAAATTAGTCAAAAGAGATGAAGACGGTCATTTCATATTCATCTCAGGAGAAATCCATCAACACAAAGTCTCAGTTCTGAACCTCTATGCCCCTAATACAAAGTCACCCACATTCGTAAAAGAAACACTACTAAAACTAAAAGCTCATATAAAACCTCACACACTTATAGTGGGAGACTTCAATACACCACTCTCAACAATTGACAGGACCACAAATCAGAAACTCAACAAAGAAACAAAAGAATTAACAGAAGCTATGTCTCATCTGGGGTTAACAGACATCTATAGAACATTCCATCCAAAGACAAAAGAATATACCTTCTTCTCTGCTCCACATGGAACCTTCTCTAAAGTCGACCACATACTAGGTGACATAACAAACCTCAACAGATACAAGAGAATAGGAATAGTCCCCTATATCTTATCGGACCACGATGCATTGAAATTGGAATTCAACAACAACACAAATAGCAGAAAACCTGCAAACTCATGGAAACTGAACAATGTGCAATTGCACCACTCCTGGGTCAAAGAAGAAATAAAGAAATAAATTAAGGACTTTCTAATATTCAATGAGAATGAGGATACAACATACCCGAACTTATGGGACACCTTGAAAGCAGTGCTACGAGGGAAGTTCATTGCACTAAGTGCCCATATGAAGAAAACAGAGGATAGTCACATAAGAGAATTAACAGCCCAACTGAAATCCTTAGAACCGAGAGAAGCGAATTCACCCCGCAGGAGTAGACGCCAGGAAATAATCAACTTGAGGGCTGAAATCAACAAAATAGAAACCAGGAAAACAATACAAAAAATCAATGCAACAAAGAGTTGGTTTTTTGAGAAAATCAACAAGATACACAAACCTTTATCCAAATTAACGAAAAAGCAGAGACAGAACATGCAAATTAACAAAATTAGAAACGAAATGGGGAACATAACAACAGACATAGAGGACATCCAGACAATTTTGAGGTCATACTTTGAAAACCTGTATTCCACAAAAATTGAAAATTCAAAGGAAATGGACAAGTTTCTGGATAACTATCACTTACCAAATTTAAATCAAGAACAGACTAACAAATAGACCTATAACCCGCAATGAAATAGAAGCAGTCATCGAAAGCGAGACCAAAAAAAAGTCCAGGGCCAGATGGATTCAGCGCAGAATTCTACCAGACATTCAAGGAAGAACTAATACCACTATGCCTCAAACTGTTCCACAAGATAGAAACAGAAGGTTCATTGCCAAACTCTTTTTTTGAGGCCACAATAACTTTGGTACCCAAACCTCACAAAGACACAACTAAGAAAGAAAACTACAGACCAATATCCCTGATGAACATCGATGCAAAAATACTCAATAAAATACTGGCAAACATAATTCAAGAATACATCAGAGAAATCATCCACCATGACCAAGTAGGCTTCATGCCTGGAATGCAGGGATGGTTTAACATACGAAAATCTATCAACGTGATCCACCATATAAACAAACAGAAAAAGAAAAACCATATGATTATTTCCCTAGATGCGGAAAAAGCCTTAGACAAAATTCAACACCCTTTCATGATAAAGGTCTTGGAGAGTTCAGGGTTAACAGGAAGATACGTAAACTTAATAAGGGCAATATACAGCAAACCAACTGCCAACATCAAACTGAATGGAGAGAAACTTAAGCCAATTCCTCTAAAATCAGGAACAAGACAAGGCTGTCCTCTCTCTCCATATCTCTTCAATAACGTACTAGAAGTTCTAGCTAATGCTATAAGACAACAAAAGGAGATCAAGGGCATCCAAATTGGAAAGGAAGAAGTCAAACTGTCTCTATTTGCAGATGATATGATAGTTTACATAAGCGACCCAATAAACTCTACCAGGGAACTCCTACAGCTGATAAACACCTTCAGCAAACTAGCAGGATACAAGATAAACTCAAAAAAATCAGTAGCCCTACTTTTTTCAGACGACAAAGAGGCAGAGAAAGAAATCAGAGAAACATCACCCTTTATAATAGCCACGAGCAACATAAAGTATCTTGGTGTAATGCTTACCAAACAAGTAAAAGACTTATATAATAAGAATTTTGTGACTCTAAAGAAAGAAATTAAAGAAGATACCAGAAAATAGAAAGATCTCCCATGCTCTTGGTTAGGTAGAATTAACATAGTAAAAATGGCAATCTTACCAAAAGCAATCTACAGATTCAATGCAATCCCCATTAAAATCCCACCACAATTCTTCACCGACCTTGATAGGATAATAATCAACTTTATATGGCAAAACAAAAGACCCAGGATAACCAAAACAACCCTGTACAATAAAAGAACTTCAGGAGGCTGTAGTGAGATAATCCTTCTGTAGCACTGACCATGCCCATTGGGGGGTAGAGCGATGGGCTGAGGTGACCTGACTCGGACAGGAGAGGATCGGGTTGAATTTCCTGGTGTTCATCTAAGTTGTAAGTTATTTCTCCCTAAATAAACATCTATTTGGCCTATTTGTTTATCCTGATCCTTATTTACCGCAATATGAGGCATCACCATTCCTGACTTTAAGGTCTACTACAGAGCTATATTTCTGAAAACAGCCTGGTATTGGCATAAAAATAGCCAGGTAGACCAATGGAATCAAATAGAAAATACTGATATTAACCCACACACCTATGAAAACCGGATTTGTGACAAAACAGCTAAAATTATACAATGGGACAAGGCAGCATCTTCAACAAATGGTGCTGGCACAATTGGATGAGGGTGTGTAGAAGACTACTGATAGACCCATGTCTGTTGCCATGCACACAACTTAAGTCCAAATGGATCAAAGACCTCCACATCAATCCAGCCACATTGAACCTCTTAGAAGAGAAAGTAGGAGGTGCCCTTGAACAAATTGGTATAGGAGACTGCTTCCTGAACATAACTCCAGGGGCACAGACACAGAGAGCAAATGGGACCTCTTCAAAATTAGAAGCTTCTGTAAGGCAAAGGAGACAGTGGACAAGACCAAATGGCAATGCATAGACTGGGAAAAGATTTTCATCAATCCTACATCTTTCATAGGGATGTTCTCCAAAATATATAAAGAACTCAAGAAACTAGCCAACAAAACACCAAATAACCCTAATAAAATATGGGGTACAGAACTGAAGAAAACATTCGCAATAGAGGAATTTGAAAAGGCTGAAAGACTCTTAAGAAAGTGCTCCAAATCCTTAGCTATAGGGGAAATGTAAATCAAAACAACTTTGAGATACCATCTTACCCCTGCCAGAATGGCTAAAATTAGAAACACGAATGATGACTCATGTTGGAGAGAATGTGGAGAAAAGGGAACACTCCTCCACTGCTGGTGGGAGTGCAAACTCATACAGCCATTTTGGAGATCAGTATGGCGGCTCCTCAGGAAAAAGGGTATTAGTATACCACAGGACAAGGCAATCCCCCTCTTAGGCATATACCCAAAGGATCCACATCCATGCAACAAAGACATCTGTTCAACTATGTTCATAGCAGCACTAGTTGTAATAGTAAGAACTTGGAAGCAACCTAGATGCCCCTCAATTGAAGAATGGAAAATGAAGATGTAGCACATCTACTCAATGGAATACTACTCTGCAGAAAAAAAAATGGTATCTTGAAATTCGAAGGCAAGTGGATATCACTTGAAGAAACCATCCTGAATGAGGTAACCCAGTCACAAAAGGAGGAACATAATATGTACTCACTCATATATGGATTTTAGACCTAGATCAAAGGATCACCAGTCTATAATTCACACCACCAGAGGAACTAGGATACAAGGTATATTCTAAGAGATTCATATAAAGTCCCTCACAGAACCGGGAAGGGGCAAGTCCCCCAGAGCACAGGGGAAGTGGTGGGGAAGGAAATTGAGAGAGAAGTAGGAGAAAATGAGGGAGAGGAAAGAAAAACATGTGCAATCAGGAAGATTGAGCCCAGTTAGGAATCGAAGACAGGAGAGAGAGAGAGAGAGAGAGAGAGAGAGAGAGAGAGAGAGAGAGAGAGAGAAAGAGAGAGAGAGAGAGAGAGAGAGAGAGCTTGAAAGAGGGAGCCAATATTGGTTTGAAGATAAAATTGAACACAAAGAAATTCCTAGAGTACTACAAGACTGCCATGAACTAATAATTTGAGCTTCCGTGGAAAAGCTACCATAAATGCCCTTCCTGGATATTGAGATCAACAACTAATTTATTCATGGAGCCCTCATCCAATGCCTATTGGAAACAGGAGTAAACACCCATACATAATCACTGAGTTGAACTAGAACCCAAATGCTGATGGAGAGGACAAGGCCAGGTGGCAGAAACACATAGAGACAGCTTATCTGAACAAGGAGGAGCTTACGGGCCACCATACTGATAGCTGGGAAGCCAGCATGGGACTGACTCAGGCCCCCCTGAATATGGGTCTCAGCAAGAAGGACTGAGAATTATAAGGGACCTCAGAAAATGGAGCCAGGATGTATCCCTGGTGCTCAAAAGGACCTTGCTAACACATCCCCCATAGAGGGATAAGTGCCTTAATCTAGAGACAGGAGAGAAGCCCTAGTCCCTACTTCACATGACCTGTCAGATCTATATGACTCCACTGGATGGCATTCCCCCACATATGGAATTGGGGTAGGGGTATGGAAGGGGAGGGTGGTTAGGGTGCATGTGAGAGGGTAGAGAGGGTAAAAGGGAGGGAGGGAGGGTAGAAGAGGGAACTGGGATCAACATGTAAAATAATAAATTTAAAAATATATGCTCTGACTCAAAAATTTGAGTTCAAGGGCAAGTTACTGGGGAAAAGGATTTCTATTTTTGTTTCCACAGAAAATGAACAGCTGTGGATTCCTTCCAGACTCATGTGGTTTGATCAATCCAGACTGCTTGAAACAGAGTACCAAGTGATCCTACATTCAAAACAGTTGGACAAAGCATTCTTGCAGACTACAGCCAGGATTTCTGCATCTTCTTAGAATCCCCCATGGGAGCACCCATTACCAGCAAGAAGTAATTTGGAACGAACGATGCCAAAATTCCCAAATATTGCCTATGAATTTTTGTTTTCATTTAAGTGGACTTGGTTATAAAAAAATAAAAAAAAAAAAAGAATTCCATATACCCAAATGATTCACATCCATGGAACAAAGACATCTGTTCAACTATGTTCATTGCAGCACTATTTGTGACAGCAAGAACCTGGAAGCAACCTAGATGCCCCTCAAATGAAGAATGGTTAATGAAGATGTGGCACATCTACACAATGCAATACTACTCTGCAGAAATATATAATGGTATCTTGAAATTCACATGCAAGTGGATGGCACTTGAAGAAACCATCCTGAATGAGGTAGCCCAGTCACAAAAAGAGGAACACAGTATGTACTCACTCATATATGTATTTTAGACCTAGATCAAAGGATCACCAGCCTATAATTCACACCACCAGAGGAACTATGATACAAGGTGTATTCTAAGAGATTCATATA
Organism: Phodopus roborovskii; assembly: GCF_943737965.1. Taxonomy (NCBI): domain Eukaryota; kingdom Metazoa; phylum Chordata; class Mammalia; order Rodentia; family Cricetidae; genus Phodopus; species Phodopus roborovskii. The sequence goes on along the minus strand of NW_026126164.1, from coordinate 135,853 downwards.
AAGTCCCTCACAGAACTGGGAAACAAGTCCCCCAGAGCTCAGGGGAAGTGGGGGGCAGCGAATTGAGAGAGAAGTAGGAGAAAACAAGGGGGAGGAAAGGAAAACGTGTGTGACCAGGAAGATTGAGCCTGGAATAGAAGACAGTAAAGAGAGCGAGGCAGAGACAGAGGCAGAGAGAGAGAGAGAGAATATAAAATAGGGAGTCAATATTGGTTTGAAGATAATATAGAACACAAATAAAGTTCTAGAGAACTACAAGTCTGAGTTGAACTAGAACCCAGATACAGATCGAGAGGGCCAGACCAGGCAGCAGAAACACATACAGACAGCTTACTTACTTTGTGATACCGTTTTACTCCTTACTTACTTTGAGATACCATTTTATTCCTGCCAGAATGGGTAAAATTAGAAACATAAGGGGGAATGAACAAGTCTCCCAGAGCATAGGGGAAGTGGGGGGGGGCTAGTGAATGGAGAGAGAAGTAGGAAAAAGAGAGGGGGAGGAGAGGAAAGCATGTGCGACTAGGAAGATTGAGTCAGGGTAGGAATAGAAGATGGAAGAGAGAGAGAGAGAGAGAGAGAGAGAGACAGACAGAGAGAGAGAGAGAGAGAGAGAGAGAGAGAGAGAGAACATAGAAGAGGGAACCATTATTAGTTTGAAGAGAAAACTGAACCTAAAGAAAGGTCTAGAGACCTACAAGACTGCTGCCAACTAACATTTGGAGCAACTGTGTAAAGGCTGTCATAAATGCCCTTCCCGGATAGTGAGATCCACAACTAAAGTATCCATGGAGCCCTCATCTAATACCTGTTGGGAACAGAAGCAAACACCAATATATAAACACTGAGTGTAACCAGAAACCAGATGCAGATGGAGAAGAAAAGACCAGGTTGGCGAAACACATAGAGACAGCTGACATGAACAAGGAGGAGCTGACTGGCCCCCAGACTAATAGCTGGGAATCCAGCTGGGACTGACTCAGCCCCCCCCCTGAATATGGGTCTCAGCCAGAAGGACTGAGAAGTCTAAGGGACCTCAGACAGTGGAACCAGGATATATCCCTGGTGCGCAAAAGGACCTTGCTAACACATTCCCCATGGAGGGATACTGCCTTAACCTAGAGACAGGAGAAAAGTCCTAGTCCCTACTTCAAATGAACTGACAGATCTACATGACCCCACCTGGATGGCATTGTCCTACATGTGGAATTGGGGTGGGGTGATGGAAGGGAAGGGTGGTCAGATTGACTGTGTGGGGACAGAGAGCGTAAAAGTGAGGGAGGGTTGGAGGTAGGGAGAGGGAACTGGGATCAACATGTAAAATAATAAATTAAATTATAAAAAAGAAAAGATTTGTCTTGGAACTCTAAAGATACATCATGAAATCCCAAAGATATAAGCATGGTATTTAAATCTGTAATCCTAGTCTTGGGCAGTGGAATCAGGAGATTAATAATTAAAACCAGCTTCTGCTACATAGTGATGTCTAAATCACCATGGAATATATGAAAATCTTTCTCAAAAGTAGACACACACACAAAAGCCTTCCCAATGAACATGTGTACTCTTTCTGGGCTTGGCTGCTCTGACAGTACACTATCTATTGTGTGTCTCTAACAATAGTGATATAGTTTTGTAAAGCTAGAAGTCTGCGACTATGTTGTTGATGTGTTGTCCTGGCCTTCTTTCTCCTTGGCTTACAGATGGCTGCCACTTTTTTTTTCTTTTTGTCCTTATATGGCCTTACATTTTCTCTGTGTCTGTACATTCCTGGTGCCTATCCTTCTCTTGATTTTTTTTGTTTTAGTTCTAAGATTAAACCCAGAGCCTCAGGCATATTGAAGCAAATACTTTACACTATCACCATCTCTCTTACAAAGACATCAGTCAGACTGAATCCCTTGATCATAAGAGGTCATTTACCACAGTTATCCCTGTAAAGGGCATGTCTTTAAACCTAGAGATTTTAATGGGACACATTTCGATGTGGATTGACTATAATCACATAGATTACAAGAATCTATTTCTCGACTCAATTTTGCTTTGTGATACTTGCCAAAAGTGAGAACCTATTTTTTTTTCTTATTTTACATATCCATCCCAATTATCTGTCCATCCTTCTCTCCTTCTCTCCCTCCCTCCCTCCCTTGCTCCTTCCCTCCCTCTCTCCCATCCTCCCATGTCCCCACCACCACCCTCCAATCCCAATCCCCCCACTCCACATTTAGGGTGATGATTTCCAGGAGGGGTCATCTAAATCAGTCAAGTCATTTGGAGTAGGGACTAGGCTCTCCCTCCTGACTCTAGGTTAAGGGAGTATCCCTCCTTGGGGAATGTGCTCCCAAAGTCTTTTTGTGCACCAAGGATTCATCCTGGTTCCACTCTCAGAGGTTCCTTAGACTGCCCACCCCTTCTGACTGAGACCCATGTTCAGGGGTCTGAGCCAGCCCAATGCTGGATTCCCAGCTATCAGTCTGGGGGCCCATTAGCTCCTCTTTGTTCAGGTCAGCTGTCTTGGTGTGTTTCTGTAGCCTGGTCTTGTCCTCCCTCTCTGCATCTGGATTCCAGTTTGGCTCTGTGTTTAGCTGTGGGCGTCTGCTTGTGTTTCCATCAGCTACTAGATAAGGGCTCTATGATGGTGGATAAGTTAGTCAGCAATCTTATTATCAGGGAAGGGCATTTATGGTAGCCTTTCCACTGTTGCTCAAATTGTTAGTTGAGGTCAGTCTTGTAGATCTCTGGACATTTCTCTAGAGCCAATTTTCTCTTCAAATCTATAATTGCTCCCACTTTTATGTTCTCTCTCTCTCTCTCTCTCTCTCTCTCTCTCTCTCTCTCTCTCACACACACACACACACACACACACACACACACACACACATCTATTCCTCCCTTGACTCAATCTTCCTAGTCCCACATGCTTTGTGCTTTCTTCTTCTCCCCTTCTCTTTCTCCTCGCTTCCTCTCCACTCACTGCCCCCCTGCTCCCAATATGCTCAGGAGATTTTATACCTTTCCCCTTCTGTGAGGGACCTTATATGAATCTCTTAGAATCCTCCTTGCATCCTAGTTTCTCTGGTGGTGTGAATTATAGGCTGTGTTCTATGTCTAAAATCCATATATGAGTGAGTGCACATCATGTTCCTCTTTTTGTGACTGGGATACCTCATTCAGGATGGTGTATTCAAGTTCCATCCATTTTCCTGCAAATTTTAAGATTCCATTGTTTTTTTTCTGCAGAGTAGTGTTCCATTGTATAAATGTGCCATATCTTCTTTATCCATTCTTCAGTTGAGGGCCATCTAGGTTAATTTCAGGTACTTGATATTACAAATAATACTGCTATGAACATATTTGAGCACATGTCTTTGTTGTATGGATGTGGATCTTTTGAGTGTATGCCTAAAAGTGGGATTGCCATGTCCTGTGGCATCATACTGATCTCCAAAATGTTTGTACAATTTTGCATTCCCTCCAGCAGTGGAGTAGTATTCCCCTTTCTCCAAATCCTCTCTAGCATAAGTTGTCATTGGTGTAGTGAGAACCTATTGTTATAATAGTTCCTTCTTTTTACTCTTCATAGTTGTTTTTTATAACTTTATAAAACATAGATCTACCTTTCAGCTATACGAAATTCCACTGAGATGAAATACCCAACAATGTAAAATAATCTGGGTATTAATACAGACAATTATATATTAGACATTTGGATGGACACAAGCATCCTTTAATAAGACACCCTATTAAATTTCATGTTTTCTCCCAATATATACATTTTTCTTAATGATGAATTCAGGAATTGGATTAAATTGATTATTTGTCTGGTATTAAGAAATTCTGGATTTACTTGTGTATTTGGAGTATAGAGTTAGAAGTAATAACAAATTTATTTTGATAACATCCAGGATGTGGAAGAGGCAAGGATTTGAGGAATGTATATATATTTCTTGAGGAACACAAAGGAAGAAAGTATAGATTAATATTCAGAAACTGAAGTATTATGGGAAGTATCAAGCTTTTACTAGGCTTCATTTTTCAACACTGTCAGAATTCTCTGTAATGAAAAATTTCATTCATTCTGTCTTAGTACCTATTTTTAGTTCCAAGGTTTTGCTAAAAATTATTCTAATTCAGTAAGATAAAAACAATTATAAAAGCATAACAACCATTCATTATTTCAATTTCCCTAACTCTTTCTGTGCATATACTATTTAACAAGGTACCTCTAAGTGGAAGAGTTAACAGGAGTGAGAAGTTATATGATAAACTTCAGTAATTATGAAAGTGAATTGACTGGATGACAAATTATTTTTCAAGTTACATAATTTCAAATTATTTGTTTTCAAGTAATTTGAAGGCTGACCTAATTGAATTAACAACTCACTCCCCAATGAAGATGCTTTATGATGGCATTTAGCTTTTAACATAAGAGTTGAAATAGATTCATTTCCTTTAAAGGAATTCTTTGTTTATTTGCTTTTATAAATAAGATTTCTTGGTTCTTACATTTATAAAGCTAATAAAAATTTAATCTTTTAAAAGTACCAGGTATAAGAGCTATAGAATACCTTGCATATACAAGGCCCTGAATTCCATCCCCAGTACTGCTAAAATAATAACACTAGTCATAATTTTTGTCTCTCTATGAATGACTTAATATATGCACTGTTGGCATCCATTTTGAAGACAGAGTAATCATGCAAAAGAGATCTGGCTTCTATATTCTCCTGGTCTATCTTCCTTCCTTCCTTCCTTTCTTCCTTCCTTTCTTCCTTTTTTTCTCTATATTTCTTTCTGTCTGTCTTCCTTTCTTCTCCTCCTCCTTTCATCCTTCTCTTCTTTCACATTTGCACTGAAAGACAGAAATATAAAATTCAGAGAAAACATTCCACTACCTCTTGGCCGCAGACAAGCTACAGATCTCACCAATTATGAAAATAAGTGTCAGGGAGTTGTTTATGACACTCTTCAGACAACATATTACCTTTACACTTTGAAATAATAACTCATGACAAACTGCCAAATATATATTTGCTATATTATTATTAAGAAACTCTAGAATACTAATGAAAATTTAGTAAGAGCCAGGCAGTAGTGGTGCACGCCTTTGATCCCAGCACTTGGGATCACTTGGGAGGCAGAGGCAGGCGAATCTCTGTAAGTCTCAGACCAGCATGGTCTACAAAAGCTAGTTCCAGGACAGCCTCCAAAACTACAGAGAATCCCTGTCTTGAAATAAAAAAAGGAAAGAAAATTTAGTTTAATATTTTTTATTTATTTAGATTGAAAATTTGGAGCATTTGTCAATACCAACTGATGCTTCTTGCAGTTTTTTTCATTATAATAGATAAGGGTTCATCAATACAACCATTATATGAACTGTACTTTTTAATATCTTAGAACTATTAGTGTGAGAACAATAACAGTGGAAGTTCCTTGGTCTTAATTTTGAAAAGAGCTTGAAGTCATTACACAGGAAATGAAAGAGTTAAGCTAATTCAGAACTGCATTGTTTGATTTCTAAATGCCCCTGAGAAAATGGAGAAAGAAAAAAATATAGCACATTTGAATCCTGAAAATAAACAGCCTCATCATACACCAGGGCCTAAAATATATAAAAGTATTCATTAGAATTGCAAATTGATTGAGGGAAGAAAGAATTCTATCTGCTTTTATAAGATTTTGTTTTGCATTGGGCTAGTGGCTTTTTTTCTACTATAAACTATAATGGCTTTCCAACCTCAAGTATAAGCATGAATAAGAATCACTTATTTCATGCTGTGATTGTGGAAAATATTTTTGTGTGAAAATTGTAATTATTTTTGGAATCATGCAAATGGAATCTAATAAACTTCATTAATTAAAAGAAAAGAAATAGCATTCGTGAAAGTAAAACATTTTACTACCAAGTACAGTTATATATTAGTTAATGGTAAGGTTATGTTCTAAAATATATGTTGTTTGCCATCCCATCTTTGTATGGTCATTCTGTACTAGGAAAGCTATATCATCATAATGTTATGGGAGTGCTGTCAGATATGCTCAGTGTTTGCTAAAATGTCATGTGGCATGTACATATTTAATCCCTAAAGTATAAAGTGTTATATAACATAGTTCAGACCCCAAAGTCTTTGGGTTTTATAGTTACATGAGAAGCCCAGATCCTGTCAGATTCAATGAGCAGGTTTTGTGATGTTGAACTATATGGTTTTAACTAAGTGCTCCTGAGAGAATGAACAATGATCAATAATAGCCACCTTCTTCATGCTTATCTTCCATGTGCTGGTTCTTGCTTTTAAACAGAAACTAAATGAATATTATATTATTGTTATTTCTGTGTGGGAAGATTTCTCAGTATCACCTTAATTTGACTATAAGTGATATGGTTTCTTCTTTGTCCATGCAGAAAAGTCAAATAAGAACAAGATGAAGACAAATCTGGAGATATAATCCAGATCTAAATCTGTGACTTTGGATAAGTCAGTCTAGGACTACAGGCAAACAATTGGAGCTTTATTAGTGTGGGTATGTGGTGCTTCAGATGGAACCCTATCCCTTGAACATGCTAGGCAAGGGTTAATACCATGCAGCAATACTCTCATCTCTGAGTTTGGATCTTCATTGGGATTTACAAGGGAGTTAATATTTTTATTCACTTATGCTATGGAAATCGAAGAAAGGAACCCTTGATCTCTGTCTTATCTACTGTTCTGTTGCCTCTTAGAGACACCCTGATCAAGGAAACTTATGAAAAAAAGACATTTAATTGCCGGACCAGATTAGAGTTTCAGAGGATATGTCCATGACCATCATGGGAAGGAGCATGGCAGCACTAAGGCAGGCATGATAATGGAGCTTAAATATTGAAACAATATCCAAGATGTAGAGACATAGAGATATAAATAGAGATAGAAATAGCTAGCTAGATAGCTAGATAGCTAGATAGATAGCATGGGCCTGCCATGAGCTTTTGAAACCTTAAAGCCCAGTCCTAGTTACACACCTCCTCCAGCAAGGTCACACCTCCTTCTGCAAAGTTGTACCTCCTAAACATTCCCAAACACCTTTCCAAACAGTCCCACCAATGGAAGAGCAAGTGTTCAAATATATAAATAAGCCTACAGGGAATATTTTTATTCTAACCACCACAATCTGGTAATTGGGATTGTTATATAAAATGAGAAAAGATTGTTTGAAAAAAATAGATATACCTTTCAAGGACAAAATAAAAATGTTTTCACAGATGGATCATATACAAAGACATAGTAGAAAAATTATGTGTATTTTGTAATTAAATATTTACATGGGTGAATGAAGAAGTATGTGGTTACTATGGGCTTCCTGGAATCTGTCATTGTGCTATACAATTGAGGATCATCTCTATCATACTTTTCATAAGGATAAAGTCTTTCACATAAATGGAAGAACAGCATGTGCTCATTGTGGATAGTGAATATGCACTAGGCAGTGAGGAGTGAGGACACTTCCACACTGACTTTCAAAAGGAAAGCTACCAGCTAGTTATTATAGCCCCAGGCAAAAGGATAGTGGAGTGACTTTTATTTTGGTTGCTTCCCTCTCAACTCACCTAACAGTAAGACATAGCGAACATGTCTCTGTACTCCATTTTTATTAACACAATGAGAATCTCATGAGTAGAGGGAACTTCAAAATCTGTCATAGCACCAGACCAGGTGGCAAGTAACTGTAATCCCAGCATTTGGTAGGATGAGACAAGAGGACCATGAGTTTCAGGACGGGTTGGGCAACATAGTGAGACCCTATCTCAGAAACTAAACAAAACAACAGTCAACAGGTATATAGCTAAGTAAGCATGTTATCTTCTTCAAGTTATCAATAGTGGTGGGAGATAATGCCATTAAATTATTCTCCCCCAATCTTGTGTTTTGAGACAAAGACTCAGGCTCATCTTGAGCTTATTCTGCCTCAGCCTCTAGATTGCTAGGATTACAGCCCCAAGCCACAACAGTAGGCTTCTCACTTTAAGAACAATAAAATTTCAGAATGCTGGAGGCCAATGGAAAACATTCATCCAGTAGAGTCAAAGTAGCTACAACAATGCAAAATGGGTGTCTTGTCAATGTAAGAACTGTAGAGTTGCGTTATCCATCTTTGTGTTCTTAGTATTGCAATCTCCAAGATCAAAATCTGAGGGAAGATTACCATGATGGAATTTTATTGGAAGATCCCTCATTTAATTTCCTCATCCATTCTTATGGGGAAATTAAATAAACGAGTTTAGGCAGAGGAGGCAGAGGTAGATAAGCAGAGTATTGTGATTTTGACAAGGGTATATACCCTTTATTCTCCTGCACAGACTAATTGCTGGCTACAGGCTACCATGAGTTCTGAAAGACCTTGAGCTAGGCAGGTTTCTCTATGGCCTGACTCAGATCACAGAAGAATATTTCCTTGAAGAAAAAGGATTTGGGGTCCCTTGGAGAAGAAGAATTTCTAGGACATTGCCATAAACATGTAAAATTTCCTCTAAATCACTCTCTAAGTGATTTAGAGCCTCTTGTCTGTCACATTGACCACAGGCAGGAGAGTGGGAAATTGTATCAATGAAGATTACCAGGTAGATGCTTAGAGTTGGTAATAATTCTGGAGTTCCCAAGTGTCACTGTGACCTACTGATCTAAATGGTGGCAAGATATCAGGTGACTAATAGAGTTTCAGGGTGAGACTATGATTATTTCTCTAGATTTCCAATCACAGCTTAGAAAGGTGTATTCAGTATCTGGCAGTATTCCCTTGGGCTCTGGATTCATACCATGAACAACGTAATAGGAATCAAAACCCCTGGAAGTTCCCTTTCCTACCAAGGTAATAAGTCAAAAGCATTGCTACTTTTTATGTTTTTGGTTGTGAGCCTAGCCTTTCAAGGCTGAGCCATCTCTCCAGCCTGCATTGCTACTTTTTAAAGGCAACTCCAAACATTGGTTTAAAGTTGCCATTAAAATTTGAGGATAATGCCTTTCATGTCCATTTAATTTGCTTCTGCAACAGACTTCTGAATTTTGGAGACTTACTGTAGATGATCACAGAGCTAATGGTATGTTGACTTGTGCTTCAACATCTGTTTCATATGAGATCCCCTTTCGAAACCAAGTTAACATAGCTTGTGAGCCATTCATAGTCATTAGCAGTTTCTTCTGAGTTCTCTGCAATACTATACTACCTTGTTACCTTTTCTCTGTAATAGGGCAAATGTTTCCCTTCTTGTCTCAAGTGGTACTATCTTTGGTTTAGCCTGAAACTGCTTACCCACTTTACTATCCCACCATGAAAACTTCTGGGGGCAAAGTATGCAAATCTATTATAGAAATTCAGGGTCAAAATGCACTCAGGAAGTAGAGACAGTCAGATCTCTGTGACAGGACAGGTTCCAAAGCAATTCAGAGAAAAAAGAAAAGAACCTCAGCTCATTGCATGGTTTTTGCTTTCTATTAAATTGCTTGCTTGCTTTATATACCCCTGTAACTTCCAACCAGAATGCAGTTTGCCTTTAAGCTTGGTGGTAGAGGTGCAATGTCTTCAATCTCATCCCACAGGAGGCAGAGACAAGCAGATCTCTGTGAGACTGAGGCAAGTCTGGTCTTCAGGATGGGGTCCTGTTACATAGAGGACCTGGTTCAACTGTCAGAGGTCCCTTAGACTGCCCAGGCCTTCTAACTGAAACCAATGTTCAGGGGGTCTGAGTCAGTCCAATGCTGGATTCCCAGAAATCAGTCTGGGGACCCACTAGCTCCTTCTTGTTCAGGTCAGCTGTCTCTGCAGCCTGGCTTTGTCCTCCCTCTCTGCATCTGGATTCCAGTTTGTATCAGTGTTTAGTTGTGGGTGTCTGCTTCTGTTCCCATCATCTACTTGATGAATGCTCTATGATGATGCATAAGTTAATGATCAATCTCATTATCAGGGAAGGGCATTTATGGTAGACTTTCCATTGTTGCTCAAATTGTTAGTTGGGGTCAGCCTTTTAGGTCACTGGGCATTTCTCTAGAGTCAGTTTTCTCTTCAAACCTATAATGGGTCTCTCTTTTATGGTCTCTCTCTCTCTCTCTCTCTCTCTCTCTCTCTCTCTCTCTCTCTTCTCTCATCTATTCCTCCCCTGACTCAATCTTCCTAGTTCCATGGGCTTTTCTCTCCTCCCCTTCTCTTTCTCCTAGCTCTCTCTTCACTCACTGCCCCCCCACTCCCAATATGCTCAGGAAATCTTGTCTCTTTCCCCTTCTGTGAGGGACCTTGTATGAATCTCTTAGAATCCTTCTTGTATCAGAGTTTCTCTGGCGGTGTGAATTATAGGCTGGTGATCCTTTGCTCTATGTCTAAAATCCATATATGAGTGAGTACATACCATGTTCTTTTTTTTTTTTTTTTTTTTTTTTTTTTTTGTGACTGGGTTACTTCACTCAGGATGGTTTCTTCAAGTTCCATTTACTTGCCTGTGAATTTCCAGATTCCATTGTTTTTTTCACAGAGCAGTATTCCATTGTGTAAATGTGCCACATCTTCCTTATTCATTCTTCAGTTGAGGGACATCTAGGTTGCTTCCATGTTCTTGCTATTGCAAATATTGCTGCTACGAACATAGTTGAGCACATGTCTTTGTTGCATGGATGTGGATCATTTGGGTATATGTCTAAGAGGGGCATTGCCAGGTCCTGTGATAGACTGATTCCCTTTTTTTTCTGAGTAACTGCCACACTGATCTCCAAAGTGGCTGTACAAGTTTGCACTCCCACCAGCAGTAGAATGTTCCCCTTTCTCCACATCCTCTCCAGCATAAGTTGTCATAGGTTTTTCTAATTTTAGCCATTCTGGCAGGAGTAAGTTGGTATCTCAGAATTGTTTTGATTTGCATTTCCCTGATAACTAAGGATGTTGAGCACTTTCTTAAGTGTCTTTCAGCCTTTTCTATTTCCTCTTTGAAAATTCTCTTTTCAGTTCTGTTCCTCATTTTTTAATAGGGTCGTTTGGTGTTTTGTTGACTAGTTTCTTGAGTTCTTTGTATATTTTGGCGATCAGCCCTCTGTCAGATGTAGGATTGGTGAAGATCTTTTCCCAGTCTGTGGGCTGTCATTTGGCTTGACCCCTTTTCTTATCACTCCTCCCTATTTGCATCTGGATTTCAGGAGTTCAGCTCAGTGTTTAGCTGTGGATGTCTGCTTCTGTTTTTATCAGCTACCAGCTGAGGGCTCTATGATGGCATATAAGTTAGTTATCAATCTCATTATCAGGGATGTGCATTTTAGGTACCCTTTCCACTCTTGTTCAGATTGTTACTTGGGGTCATTCTTGTAGGTCTCTGGAAATTTCTCTAGAGTCAGTTTTCTCTTCAAACCTATAATGGCTCCCTCTCTTATGGTGTCTTTTTTTCTCTCTCCCCTATTCATCCTCTGACTCAATCTTCCTAGTGCTACATGTTCTCCTCTCCTCTCCTTCTCTTTCTACTAACTCTCTCTCCACTCACTGCCCCCCCCCACTCCCAGTGTGCTCAGGAGATCTTTTTCCTTTCTCCTTCTGTGAGGGACCTTGTCTGAAACTCTTAGGTTCCTTCTTGTATCCTAATTTCTCTGGTGTTGTGAATTACAGGCTGGTGATCCTTTGTTCTCTGTCTAAATTCCATATATGAGTGAGTACATATCATGTTCCTGTTTTTGTGACTGGATTACCTCACTGAGGATGGTTTTTTCAAGTTCCATCCATTTGCCTGCAAATTTTAAGATTCTATTGGTTTTATTTGTTCCTCAGAGTAGTAAATGTTTCACATTTTCTTTATCTGTTCTTCAGTTGAGGTGGCTTTCAGATTCTTGCTATTACAAATAATGATACTACGAACATAGTTGAACACATGTCTTTGTTTCATGGATGTGGATCATTTGAGTATATGCCTAAGAGGAGAATTGTTGGATCCTGTGGTAGATTGATTCCCATTTTCCTGAGGAACCTGATCTCCAAATTGGCTGTACAATTTTGCACTCCCACCAGCAGTGGAGGAGTGTTTCCCTTTCTCCACATCCTCTCCAGCTTAAGGTTTCTTTGGTGTTTCTTATTTTAGCCATTCTGAAAGGAGTAAGATGGTATTTTGATTTACATTTGAATAAGAGATGTTTTGGTTTCCATTTCTCTGAAGGCTAATTTTGTTGAGCACTTTGTTCTTAAGTGTCTTTCAGCCATTTTGGATTCCTCTGTTGAGAATTCTCTATTCATTTCTGTACCCCACTTTTTAATAGGGTTATTTGGTGTTTTGGTGACTAGTTTCTTGAGTTCTTTGTATATTTTGGAGATCAGCCCTCTGCCAGATGTGGGACTGGTGAAGATCTTTTCGAATTCTGTGGGTTGCCATTTGGTCTTTTAGACTGTGTTTTTTTGCCTTACAGAAATTTCTCAGTTTGATGAGGTCCCATTTATTAATTTTTGATCTCAGTGTCTGTGCTTACTGGTGTTATGTTCAAGAAGCAATCCTCTTTACACATTTGGTCAAGGGAACCTTTGTTTCTTTAAAGAAAGAAATTAAAGAAGATACCAGAAAATGGAAAGATCTTCCATGCTCTTGGATAGGTAGGATCAACATAGTATGAATGGTAATCTTGCCAAAAGCAATCTACAGTTCCAGTGCTATCCCCATCAAAATCCCAACATGATTCTTCATAGACCTTGAATGAACAATACTTCACTTTATGTGCAAAAACAAAATATCCAGGATAGCCAAAACAACCAGATACATCACCATCCATGACTTTAAGCTCTACTATAGAGATATAGTCCTGAAAACAGCTTGGTATTGGCATAAAAATAGACAGGTAGACCAATTGAATTGAATAAAAAATCCTGATATCAACCCACACACCTACAAACACCTGATTTTTCCAAACAGCTAATATTATACAATGGAAGGAAGAAAGCATCTTCAACAAATGGTGCTGGCACAACAGGATGCTTTTGTGTAGAAGATTGCAGATAGACCCATGTCTATTGCCATGCACAAAATTTAAATCCAAATGGATCAAAGACCTCAACATAAACCCAGCCTCTTAACATAGGCCTTTTAACAGTGCTGACAGTCTATTCAATGGGGTTAACTAAGGGGTGTCTGCCTGAAACAGTCCCTGGGGTGCTAAAATCAGGGTGCCTGTGCTATGAGCACTGAGCAGCTGGGGAAGAAGTTTTTTTTTTTTTTTAAATGAAATCTGGATTATAAACACATCATAAGAAAGTTATAAGAGTGAAGTGGAAGGAAGGAATATGTTACAGAGAATAAGATGGGAAAGTTGTTAGAAACGTTCCACCCTGGGGCATCTCATTGTGGACATATTTTTCACTGCCAATCTTATGTCAGTTGGTATTTTACCAACTCAGATAGTGAGATCTCTGTGTTTCTCAGGTGTGCAAACTTAGATTTTGTCAGAGAATATACAGAACTGTATTTTATACTCAAACATGGCATACATTTATTGTAAGCTATGTGATTGCATTAAGTATTCTCTGTTTCCTAAATTATTTCAGAGGAAACGCTTCCCAAACAACTCCTTTATGGTTTCTAGGAACATCTTCACAATTGTACTTGTCAAAACAGCTTGTCTCAAATCCTCTGACTCTTCAGCTTTGGAGGGTAAGAAATGAGTGCTAATTAGAGAGGAAAGAGAGAGATGCAAGGATAGGTGTGTTTGGAAAAAAAATCACCTAAGTAGAGGCCACACAGTTTTTAAAGCAAGCTTAACCATTTCACACCCTGTCTTTAAAAAATGCATGGATATGCTCTAACTGGATGGCTGATTGATTTTTCTGAAGTTGTAAAATGAACAGTGAGTCAATTCCTACCAGTGTCTTTACCCTTGACTATCAAGAGAATAGGTAGAGAAGAGAAAGAGAAGGTTATTCATGACATTAGGGTATGGGCATGAGGAATTGATGGGGGGTTTTGGATGTATTTCCATGATGCAGTGAGGGAAATTTATGAACAATCAACTGAGAGAATGAAAAATGACATTAAATTTGCTAGTGCCTGAAATGTCAGGGAAATAGAGGAAGAGTTATATCTATGTGGTGTCTGTGTGAGACATATTTCCTAAGAAAAGAAATGACAGGTAAAGCCAGCCCCACTTGTGACATCATCAAATGATTCCTAGGGAAGTCACTCCTATTCTCTTTCCTTGTGCACCTCTAGGTATGTCTGAGATGTCATTCTTAGAAATTGTTTTGCTATATACTACCCAGTGATTATATTATGATGCCTAAACTATTTAGTGCAAAGCTAAGTCTGGGCCTATATTCTTTCAACACTTTCTATTTTAAAAATGTTAATATTTTTAAGAATACAATGTGTTCAGGTGTAGTGGGAAATAAGCTATTTGAGAGCTCCAGGCTTTCCCATGATAAGAGGCCCACTCAAGAAGCTCACCAGTGGTCTACCAGAAACCTGTCCTTCCTATTTTCCCATGAAGCTTTAGGCCATGAGAAATTATGTGGTGGAGTAATTTTTATTAGTCCAATCTATGACCTAAACTTACTGTTTTAATGAAATGTTGTAATATTAACCATAGGCCACTAGGTAAAACACATTTCAAGTAAAAATATTTCTTTTTACCCTCTACTACATTACTAGAGCAACTTTCATTTTTATTTCTTTTCCACTATTTGTCCTTTATACCTATTTTAAATAATTGCAATGGTGACATAGATGTTTTGTATTGTGATTTTTCACTCAAAATATTTCACATATTGTGATATAATTTAAAAATGTAGTTTTTCATGGCTTTATGTGTCATTATTTATTCAAATTCCCATAGGAAATTTTGCAAGTTGGTAATTTTTGCACTACCAAAGAGAAGAAAAACTATTTGTTCAAAGGGATATGAATATTTAGACAGCCTTTTTCCATACTGCTGGATTATTTTGAAAAACGCCTGTGCTTAGTTCATAACCAAGCAAACATTTCTCCTTTACCATTATTAGATATGAAATGATTCACTTCCTATTAATGTAAAACAAGTCTTTGCTGTTTTCCCATGCATTTAAGGATTAGTAAGGTTTAATGGGTCATCATATGCTTTGAAGTAATCTCAAGACAAAGAAAATATATGACAAATATATAGGGAGAGGGTATAAGAGAAGTTCAAAGATCTCTGTGTTGCTGCATCTAGTTGTAAACATCTTGCCGTTTTATCATCTCAGCTGCTGTCCCAGTGTTTTCCTGTTGCTGTGATAAACACCAACTTGGGAAGGAAGGGGCTTATTTGCTTTACATGTTCCAATCAGTCTGTCACTGAGGAAAGTCAGGGAAGAACAGAGGCAAGAACCATGGAGGAAGCTTCCTGCTGGCTAGCTTGGATACTTTCTTTCCTACAAAAAGAACAAAATAAGAGAGATGTATTTATTGTTATTTTATGTGTATTAATGTTTTCCTGGACCATGTGTATGCCTGGTGTTCACAGGAGCCAGAATACCACCTGAATGGAGTTACACATGGTGGGTACCCCCATGTGGGTGCTGGAAAGTGAGCCCAGATCATTTGCCATAGCAGTACATACTCTAAACCTCTGAAACATTTCTCCACTCACCTCAACTACTTCTTTTAGGTCCATTTGTCTAGGGTTGGGACTGCTGGCAGTGTTCTGCACCCCCGCCATTAATCATCAATCAAGAAAAAAAAATGTCTCATAGTCATTCCCACATGCCAATTCTTCAGGTGAGGTTTCTTCTTCCTAGGTAACTCTAGGTTGTATCACCTTGACAAAGACTATCCAGAAGCCCAGAAAGCCCCCATATTTCATCTCCCCTTTCCAGTGCATCCGTGTGTGTGTGTGTGTGTGTGTGTGTGTGTGTGTGTGTTAGGGTTTCTAATGCTGTAATAAACATCATAACCAAAAGCAACTTGGGAACAGTGGGTTTATTTCATTTTACAGCTTATAGTTCATCTCAAAGAGAGTCAAATAGAAGCCCAAGGTAGAAAATTGGAGATAGAAATTGAGGCACAATTCATGGAGAAGTGCTCCTTTCTGGCGTGTTTCTCATAGCTTGACTGCTTACCCTGCTTTCTTATAACAACCAAGACTACTTTCCTAGGGGTGTTACCATCCACAGTGTGCTGGGCTCTCCCACAACAATTATCAATTAGGAGAATGCATCACAGGATTACCCACAGGACAGTTTGCTGGGGGCATTTTCTCAATTTAGGTTCCATCTTCTAAAATGAGTAGAGCTTGTGTCAAGG
This sequence comes from Phodopus roborovskii, assembly GCF_943737965.1. Classification (NCBI taxonomy): domain Eukaryota; kingdom Metazoa; phylum Chordata; class Mammalia; order Rodentia; family Cricetidae; genus Phodopus; species Phodopus roborovskii. The sequence goes on along the minus strand of NW_026126164.1, from coordinate 119,616 downwards.
TGACATAAATGGACCAGCACAATTGAGCCCTTGTCAACTTGACACATAAACACATTACTGGTAAATCATAACATTTCATTTTTAATCCCTAGATCTCAATATTAATATCACACTATAAAATAGTCCAACATTTAAAAGTCTCATAGTCCTTAAAACTTCAAATATGGAAAATTATAGCCTCTTTATAATATCCAAATTATCTTTAAAAAACACAGTTTCTCTAAAACTTCAAATTCTTTGGAAAATATCCCAAGTCTTAAGAGTTCTTGTAAAAATGAAAAAACAAAACAAAACAAAATAAAAAAAAACAAGTTAAGTGCTTCTTATTCCAAGAGGGAATAACAAGGGCAGTTAAAATCAAATCAAAGCAAAACCAAAGTTTCACCATTACAAAGTTTAGAGCATGAAGTCTAGGGACAACTCATAATTCTCCTGGCTTCAAAGGGCCTGAACAGCTAGATCCACTGCTCTGTTTCTCTATCAGTAGACACACACAGTTAATCTCATAGGCTCAGGCTGGCTCTATCCCATGGCTGTTGCTGTTCTGGGCAGCTGTCCCATGGTACTGGTATTTACAAACTGCTAGGTCTCCACTGCAACTGGGGCTGTATGTTCACCTCCTCCTGGGTTCCCTTCAGGGACTCCAACCCTACCACCTAGTGCCAAGTCTTAGTCACTCTCTGACACCTTCAGTCCTAGTCCTGGGGTTTTCATTACTACTTCTTTTTGGGGACTCAGCTCTACCACATAGTGCCAAGCCTCAGCTGCTCCCCATTACCCACTTCAAATCCATTTTCATCTGGGTAAATCTTTTTTAAGTTTGAAAAAAGCTTGTTTTACATGTAAATTCCAGTTCCCTCTTCCCCCCTCCTCCCATGTCACCCCCCAACTCCCATCCCATCTTCTTTCTGCTCCCCAGGGAGGGTGAGGCCTTCCATGGAGGATCTTCAAAGTCTGTCAGATCATTTGGAGCAGGTCCTAGGCCCTCCCCCATGTGCCTATGCTGAGAAAGTATCCGATGTGGAATGGGCTCCCAAAGTCCATTTGTATACTAGGGATAAATACTGTTCTAGTACCAGAGGCCCCATAGACTGTTCAGTCCTCCTAAATAACACCCACATTCAGGGGGTCTGGGTCAGTCCTATGGTAGTTTCTCAGCTATTAGACTGGGGTCCATGAGCTCCTCCTTGTTTGTGTCAGCTGCTTCTGTTTGTTTTTCCAGCCTGGTTTTGACCCCTTTGCTCATCACTCCTCCCTCTCTGCAACTGGATTCCAGGGGTTCAGCTCAATGTTTAGCTGTGGATGTCTGCTTCTGCTTTCATCAGCTACTGGATGAAGGCTCTAGGATGGCATATAAGGTAGTCATCAATCTCATTATCAGGGAAAGGCATTTAAGGTAGCCTCTCCAGAATTGCTTAGATTGTTAGTTGGGGTCATCCTTTTAGGTCTCTGGGCATTTCCCTAGTGTCAGATTTATCTTTAAACCTATAATGGTTCCCTCTATTGTGGATCTCTTTGCTTGCTCTCCTCTATTCTCCTGACTCAGTCTTCCTGCTCCCTCACACCCACTTCTCTCCTCCTCTCCCTCCTAAATCCATCTCCCCTTCCCCCATGCTCCCAATTTGCTTGGGAGGTCTTGTACCTTTTCCCCTTCTCTGGGGGACCATGTGTGTCTCTCTTAGGGTCCTCTTTGTTTCCTAGCTTTTCTGGCAGTGTGGATTGTACATTGGTAATTCTTTGCTCTAAGTCTAAAATCACTTGAGCAAATCTTAAACTAACAAGTTCAGTTGACTTGCCCCTCTGGTCCAGAGCTCTTGTGTGCTGACCCCAAAGAATCATTTCTCAGAAGATTTGGATTGGGTGATACTATTATCTTCTTAATATTTACTCTTTAGCCCCAGCTCAACAGAGTCAATTCTTCCAGCAAATCAAAGGTTTCATGTTAGTGGTTCTTAATTCAAAATATCTCACATCCCCAACAAATAGAGTCGTTAAGGGATTTCTGAAACTTCATAAGCCAGGCTTCGATTCAGTTCTCTCAACATTCTTATCTTCCAAGCTTCTGCAGAATCGCCCACTGATGTCTAAGCACTCTATGGCTTCTCTAGCCCAAAGTTCTACATCCTTCCATAGTCTTTCCCAAAATTATTGGGTCTATCATAGCAATGCCTCAAGACATGGTACTAATTTATGTCTTAGTTGGAGTTTCTATTGTTGTGATCAAATTCTATGACCAAAAACAGTTAATGGAGGAAAGGCTTATGGGAGGACACATGTGGCTTATGTATCCTGGGTCATTGGTGGCAGAAACTGAAACAGGACAAGAACCTGGAGACATGAGCTGATTCAGAGGCCATGTAGGAGTGATACTTACTTTTCTCTTCAGTTCTTACTCAACCTGCTTTCTTCTAACACCAAGGACTACCAGCCCATCGATGGCACTGTGCCACAGGTTTCCTCACATGCTAATTTTGTAGGGGCATTTTCTCAGCAGGAGTTCCAAAACTCTAGCTTACATCAAGTTGACAAAAAAAAAAAAAAAAAAAAAAGCTAGCAAACACAATACATATATTTACAAATGCTATTATCTTCACTCTGTCTTTTTTAAGGACAACTGAAACAGGTTTTTGTTGTTGTGTTTTGAGACAGGGTTTCTTTGTAACTTTGGAACCTGTTGTGGAACTTGCTCTGTAAGCCAGGCTGGCCTCAAACTCACAAAGACAGTTTTTTAATTAATTTTTAAAATTTATTTTACAGTCCAACCACAGTTGTCTATCCTTCCCACCCCCACCTCCATCACCTCCCTACCAGCCCAATGCCATCCACTTCTCCCAGTGAGCATGGGCTCCCATGAGGAATCAGCAAAGTGTGGCTCATTAAGTTTGAGCAGTATCAACCTCCTCCCCAATGTGTTAAGGCTTAGTATCGCATTCCACCATAGGGAATGTACTCCAACAAGATAGCTCATGTACCAGGAATAGATCCTGGTCCTACTTGTTAGGGGCTCCTTAAGTAGTCAAAACATCACAACTGTATCCCACATATGGAGGGCCTATATAAGTCCCATGGAGTCTCCACAGCTGTTGGTTAAGAGTTCATTAATTCCCCAAAGCTTGGTTCAGCTGTCTCTATAGATTTCTCCATCATGATCTTGATCTCCTTTGCTCATATATTCCCTCCTCCCTCTCTTCGACTAGATTCTCAGAGCTAGGTTTGGTTCTTGTTTGTGAATCTCAGCATCTGGTTCCATCAATTGCTACATGAGGTTTCTATGATAATAGTTGGGATAATCACCAATCTGGTTATAGGGAAGGTCTCTTCAGGTACCCTCTCTACTATTTCTAGGAGTCTTAGCTGCAGTTGATTCTTGGGGATTTCCCTAGCCCCACATTTCTCCCTAACCCCATAGTGGCTCGAAAACAGTTTTTTATTCACTTATTTTTAGAAAGTTGCAGTCCAGCTGGCTGGTAGCAGCTCATGCCAAGAATGTTTGTATACTGCCTGATGATACACATAAAATCCTTTTGGATGTATCCCTTCATGTTACAATACATCTGGGTTTTCAGGAGATAATAGTATTAATTCTATTAATTCCAGAATCTGTTCTGATAGCACTTCAGCATAAGAATAAGAAACATTCGTTAGGAAATGGAACTAGAACAGATAGATATGGATGGAAGTAGTAGGCTTCAATGAGAGGATCAAGTGGACAGAGATGGAATGTGGGGATAGACAGCTAAAATTAAGGGCAATTTGAGGGCCAATATGAAACCTAATACAGTAAAATCTTCCTAAAATATATACAAATATGAAGGGTGTCTAAATAACATCACCAAATAATGGGGAGAGTTCCAACTGACTTCTTCTGTCACCAAAGAAGATTCAGGTACTTGGATTGGGCTATAGCTAATTGAATCATTGGCCAGATGGGCTCAATAGGAATCCCCAAACTATCCAGGCTACTGACAAGACTATAGATTTTTCTCAACATATTGGCAGCAGGGTCCCATTGCTCAAGATAACACTTACACAATTCACTGAATAAGGAGTTGTTTGGCTGGTGCCTACATAGAACTTCAACTCCTACATTCAAGAGCATTTAGTATAGGAAGGAGGGTACTATGAATACTATCAAAAAGAAACACAAACATCAAGCCAGCTACAAACTCTTTATGTACAATGCTGTCTTGCCTCCAAGATATGTTATGTTAATGGTAGCACAAAGTTTGTGTGAGTAAACAACCAATAACTTCTGACTTAAGGACCACTGCATGAGATGAAACCCATACTCGGTAGTGCTTGAATGACCAAGATCCTGAGTTTAGCTAGCCCAGGGACCTAGTAAAACCAAATAATACTGGTCTAAACAAAAGGAAATAATAAAAAAAATACTAATGACATTCTGCTATACTCATAGATCAGTGCCTTGCTCAATCATCATTAGAGAAACTTCCTCCTACAAGCAGATAGGAAAAAATATAGAGACTCACTGCCAGACATTATCCAGAGAGTGAGTTAGAACACTAACACTCAGATCTAAATAGGATGTATCCATCAAATCTGTCCCCCCAGAGCTCAGGAAACACCCACCCCAGAGGAGGCAGAAAGAGTGTAAATGCCAGAGAGGATGGGGGCACTAAGAAAACAAGGTCTTCTAAATCAACATGAGCAAAGTTCTTTGAGGCTGCATGAGTCTGCACCAGGTCCTCCATGCTTACATTGGGGCTCTGACTTTAGACTTTAGTGTTTTTATGGAAGACCTGAGTGTATATTCTTGTGCCCCCTCTTCTGCTCCTTTTCTTCTCTTGGTTTATCTTATCTGATTTGATGTGATCATTTTTTGCTTTATTTTGTTATACTTTACTTCATTATTTTTAAATGAATGAGTGAGTAAATACATAGCCACTAGGATAAATGCTAACAACTGAATTATAATTTATATCTTATCTGCTGGGAGAGGGAAAATCACTTTTCTCTAATGTAGTGGCAATGGGTTTATCAGCCACTCCAGGGCTGATGTTCAGAAGTAGTTGACAAACAAAACATATACTTGAGTCCAAATGGGTTGTGTGTGTGTGTGTGTGTGTGTGTGTGTGTGTGTGTGTGTGTGTGTGTTTACTTGTATATAGTTTAATGGGGTTTTTGGGGAGTGGGTTTATTTTGTTTTCGTGGTTTTGTGGTGTTTCATCATATTGTATTTTTATTTGTTTTGAGAAAGAACTTAAAGTTGGATGGGTTTTCAGGGGAGAGGACCTGTAAAGACTTGGGGAAGAGGAAGGATATGATCAAAACATATTTAAATTTTAAAACTGTTTTAAAAGGTTTCTAAACACACACACACACTCTCTCTCTCTCTCTCTCTCTCTCTCTCTCTCTCTCTCTCTCTCTCTCTCTCTCTTCCAGAACTCTCATGAGACATTTTATAAACAAATACACTTTCCTTTTGATAAATATCTCTTGATAGTGTAGTTATATTAAAACAAACTCCTGTTACTGGCTCAGGTTATCTTGTCAAGCTATCAATAACAAGAAAACAACCTACAACAGAACTTAGTCCATTTGTAGTTTCAACAATGAAATTTTCTTCAGTTAACTGTCTAAATATTAACCCACAGTTTGTTCAACACTTTGTAGAGCCTTCAGACCATTTTCAGACTTTCCATATTACTTGCAAATTTTTTTTTCCTAACTGTTCCCTTAAGTCCATAGGATGGCCATGGTTTGGGATCCAAAAGCTTCAGTTTTCTACCTTGATGAGACGCCATTGCTCATAGGTGATGCTGAGAATGAACATTGTCTGGGCTTTTTATTTCCTTTATTTCTTTTTGAGACAGTCTCATATAGCTCATGCTGTTTTGAAACAAGCTATGTAGCAGAGGCAAAGCTTGTATTATTGATCTCTTTGCCTCTACCATTTAAGTACTAGAATCACAGGTGTGTACCTTCATTTTTAGCATATTATTGAACCAAGAGACTGCTGGATACATTACTATTACTGCTACCTATTGATATAAAATAATAAGATTTTTAATGTGCTGAATTTTTAAAATTTGAAAGTACTTTGTTATATAGAAAAACATCCTTGTTCTTAGGGAATGGACATGTAAGTATTATTTGCTCCACATTTCATATTACAATTCTACAATTGCTTAAATTATGTACATACAATTTTTGTGATTCTGGAAGTTAAACCTAGGATCTCATATATTCTCAACAAGTGCTCCATCACAATACTGTACACCCGGATCAATTTACAGTTTTTATTTTGAGATAGAGCCTCTATAATTCTCTTAGGACTGGCTTTGAACTTGCTATGTACCCAGGATGGCCTTGATTCTCCTGCCTTAGCTTCCTAAGGAACTGGGATTTTAAGGCTGTGGTTCCAGGCTTGGTTTGGAATAGCATGTTTTTAGATTTATTTATTATGTTTTATGTGTATGCATGTTTTGCCTGCATGTATAAGTGTGAACAGAGGTCCTTAGGAAATGGAGTTATTGATGGTTTTGAGCTTCTGTGTGGGTGCTGGAAATTGAACCTCATTCCTTTGCAAGAGCAACAAGTGTTCTAAACTGGTGAGCCATTGCTCCAGTCCCAGTAATATTGTTTTTTAATACAATGTTTTTTTCATACATAAGAAACCCAATATTATGTATGCCCTTAGTTGCCATGCTCCCTTCATTTCCTATAATATGGTACATTTTTCTCAAAAGTTTTGTTTTTCAGGATATTGATGTTTTCATAGAATATAGGTCAATTATTTTGTTGAATGTCCAACATTATACTGGTAAATGTTTCACAGATGTCTCCCTGGTAAAAACAAAAGTCCTGCTGTGTTCCATTTGTTAATTTTCCTAGTGTAAATATTCCCACTATGGCTGATGCCAAGCTACCATTGCGATATTTCTGAATGCTCTTATTGGAATGACTTGTACTCAATGAACTCTTGTAGGACAGTAATATGGGCCACCTCTAGTTTCTCATTATATGTTGCTCAATTTGGTTTTGTGTGCTGGCTTTTCATGAATAGTACAGGAATACCAATGAAGCAAAGCTATGATCTTATTAAAATATCATATTAGGAGGCACATGATCTAGATATGCCCCACATTCTCAAATCTGAGATTACGTTACCGTGAAAAATGGGACATATATACTTACCTTAGGGTGAATTATATGTTTAGTCAGATATATTTCCCTTTTTGTATATGAAATGTATTGATGTGGGGACACTCTGGTTAAAGGAGAAGCCAGACCCCCAAAGTTCCATCCTTCTAATATGGTGCCTTTTTAATTTGAAAATTACAACAATCAAACCAAGAGTCATTTTGTATAGGATTCATGTAGACTATATAAACTCTAAATAGATAAGATATATAAGCACATACAAGCACAGTTCTGTTAGAGAAAAATACAACTCTTGTGGAAGTGTATTCAGAATGGCTATGTAGAAAAAGAAATCACAGAAACTACAGCACTAGACTCCAGCTTTATATTAGGATGGTCAGGCTGCATTGAACTCAGTTTGATCTAATGATACTCAGGAAAGATGTGTGTCTTAGCTTGTAGCATTTCCATAACAGTTCTGGAGACAAGGACTGGGACCATTTTGTAGAAAGCTAATCACAGGAAGAAACAGTGTCAAGATAAAATGGAGGGAAAACAATATAGGCTGTTGTGATTAGAAGTTTACTAGTCTATGCAAAGGGGATTTAATCTCATTAAGGTCTCTGAGAGCCTGTGAAGAACATGATTTAGATTTGTTTTACTTAAGACATAAGCAAAATTGCTATTGACCTACCAATTACCAGCCAGCATTGGCATTTGATTCCTTAGCACTTCTAGCCTGTCTTACTTCTGGAAGAAGCTTGGTCCTGTATCCTAGAGGAAACACATTTGTAATATGTAGTATGACAACATGTATAGGAATGAAGAAGTTGACAGGACTATTAGTGGGTCACCATTTAAAAAATATTGTGGTGGTGTGAATAAGAATAGCCCCCATTGGCTCATATATTTGAAGGCTTAGTCATCAAGAGTAGCACTATTTGGGAGGGATTAGGAGGTTTGGTACTGTTGGAGGAGGTCTGGTCTTATTAAAGGAAGTGGGTTGGGCTTAGAGGTTTCAAAAGCCCAAGCCAGGCTCAGTGGCTCTCACTTCCTGCTGTGTGTTGATCCTGATATAGAACTCTGAGCTATTTCTCCAACATCGTGTCTGCCTACATGCCTCTCCATTCCCCACCATGATGATAATGGATGAAACCTCTCCCCAACCTGAATGGATTCAAGTCACACCCTCCAAATTGCCCATATAATCTACATACTAACCATACCCAGGCCAAAATTCATACTTTTTCAGTTTTTGATGAAAAACCCTCATTTGACACATTTGGTCTTCTGAGTAATTGACAGAGTCTAGAAATAAAGGGTATTTAGTTTTCTGTAGGACCAATCTTATCTAAAGCACAGCAGAATCATGAAGCAGCTAATCATTAGGATAAATCCCTCTTTCTATTTCTTTTCCATGGTCTGCTCTGATGTACTTTCCTGAGAATTTTTAACACAGGGTGACATATGTGCTCAGTGCCCTGTTGTCTGATTTCTTGGCTTATGATTAGGTTGTGGCCAGCACTGAAATGAATCACATCAGTTATCTTTATTTGTTACCTTGTTCTTTTTCTTCCTCACTGTCCCTGTCATGTACTTGCAATCCCATTCTTCCACTTCTTATCTGGAGTTCTGTTTATTAGAGCATTGGTACTACACCCTCCCCCTTTAGGGATAGACCTGTAAGAGACAAGGTAGATTTCTTGAATCATATCTACTTTGAAAGGGTATGAACAAAAGTTCTGGCAATTACCATTAATTTATTTGAGTCTTAAGAGTATAACCATAATATGCATGTGAAACTTATTTCTCCTTTCATGTGATATTGTTGTAATTAAGTCATAGGTGTTTTAAGGTGGAAATTTTTCAGATTGAGTTCTACTCAAAAGATTTCTACTAATGCTATTAAATTCACAGACATGCAAATCATAAAACCATTAGCCTCTGACATGGTAAATTACAACCGGAATCTGGGATGAGGGTTTATGTTCAAAGGGCATAGAGTGATAATTATTCCTAAAGGTTGTATGTTATTAGCAGTAGGATTAATGACTTACTAAATTCCTGTCTGTCCAGCATGTTGACCTAAATGCACCAGTGGGACATTTCTCACTCTGTAGTTGCTAACTCAAATATATTTTTAAGAAAATAAATTTGCATATTAGAAATCAGTTTCTCCTCATTGAATTCTCTTCCATTTCTTCAAATGCAGCAAAATTAGACTTAATTTAGTTCTAAGACAACAAACAGATGCATCAATAACTCACTAGCCTGTATTCTGGTTCCTGGGGGAAGGGGAAGTTTTGGAATCATTGACCCCTCATTATGTGCGACAGGACTTTCCAATTCTAAGTTGGACTGTTCTGGAAAGAAGAGTGATCAGCCTAGGCTTTCATATGTAACTCAGATTATTCTGCTACCTTGTCTTAAAGAGTCCCATGGTCAAGTCAATGATTCCCCAGCTCTTCTCTATGGATCTCTGATCAAGATTCTTAGTACTGTAGCAATGCTGAATCTTCCTGTGGTGTCTCACTTCCTCCTATGTCTCTGAGATGTCTAATAAGAAACTAATGACTAGACAAAATATTCTGGTTTTGAGGCAGCATTTTTCATAATTCTGCAATTTAAGCTGAAATATAGCAATGAAATATATAAAATATATAAAATAAATAAATAAATAAATAAATTTCACTTGCAATACCAAATACATACTTACACTTTTACTGCCTGATAGAAATTTAGCATAGAAACCTCACAAGTAGATTTTCATTCCAGGTTCTACAGTGATTATATTTATTAGAAAATGAGGGTTATTTAAGGAGGCCGGAAATGGTTTTTGAAGTGAGTATTTAGCTGGTCAACCTTTCCAAAGACTAAGGTATTAGATTTGGGCTAAATACCAAGTTTCAGATATCCCTAAATTCTGCTTCTGCTTGTTTTTTAATAGAAGAAGATACACTTCTCTTTAAGAAATGTGCCAAGGCCTTTATCACACACACACACACACACACACACACACACACACACATATATATATATATATATATATATATATGCTATTAGCTTATATATAAGCTAGTGCTTGTCTTCTCTTGTCCTTTTTCAAGGAAAAGACAAACCTCACACAATGGGAGAATATGTGCATTTCCAAACAGTTCCTCTTTGTTTTTAATGTTAAGTATGTTTACCATTCATTCATTTGGTAATTTTGTAAAAAAAAAAATGTAAAGAAAGGAAGGATAGCAGCACGTACTTGATAAATGTGACAGTCACTCTACACCACACTTTGGGACAGTGAGCAATTTGATGTGTATGATGAGAAGATCAAGAAACCCTGTCTGCTTAGCATACCCAAATATTGTGAGGGCTTTAAAGAAAGTGTAAAGGGGAAACTTAAGATAAAGAGCTATTAAGTCTTTTAAGTTCTGTGAAGGATGAAACCTCACTTTCTTTTTCTCTTATCATTTAGTGTTGGACAAATTAAATAATTCCATTATTTACTTTCTCATGTCTAGCCAAAGAACTACTCTAGTCTAAAGGAAGCTCAGAAGAAAGAGCATATTGTAATGATGTTCCCATCTTTATACTACCCTCTTCTGATCATTTGTTGACTAATCATTTGTCATATAAAAAAATTTAAAAAGTATTTCTTTAAGCTTCTCCACTAGTCCCCAATAATCTATGCTAAAAGCCAAAATGGAGTCAGTCAGGCTAACCTTTCACACCATCAAGCCAAAATTAAGCTGCTCATCTGATTTTTGAGACAACAGCCAAATTTCCCAAGCTGACTGATTTCAATTTGCATGATAATGAAGCTCCCTCAATCATAATGCTTATATTTAAAGAAGATAATTGAAGAAAACTGACATTAACCAATCATTTTTCTATTGTTCCATTTTTTCACCTCTTCCACACAAGGAAAATAATTTTGAAATGACCAGTCTGGTGGTTAAGGGTTAGACTGATTGATCTACCTCATGTATGAAGTCCTGGGTTCAATCTCCAGACTCTGTATTGGTGTGTGTGTGTGTGTGTGTATGTGTGTGAGTGTGTGTGTGTGTGTGTGTGTAAGGAAAGAAGATTAATTTGCTTTTTGTCCTTTTGTTTCTGTTTGTGGTCTCTCTGTGTGTCTGTGTGTAGAAAACAAGTTCACATGTCTATTGAATCCGTAAGGACAGTTTTTCTATCTGATTGAATGAACTTTCTTCAGGGTTCTAGAATATAAAATAAAACCATTAAAATGGTTAGACTAAATTGCTCTAATTTTGTCCTTTGATGTATAAATTTCTTCAACAAATATTTATTGAGTGTGTCCTAGCATTTGCCACATGATATGAGCCAAACAAACTTGATCTTTGCCTGAGTAGCTAAGTCTTCGACAATTGAGTTTTGTGACACAGCTTACAATATCCAAAGGAAAAATACATTCCTCTAAAATAATTTGTTCTTCTCCAAAAGTGACTTTGCTCATAATCTTTAAATATCTTTATGTTCTTTTAAAGAAACAGAATTGCAAGAGATTCAGGACCCAAACTAAGGTTCTGTCCATATTGATTTTAAGGGACATGAAAGTAAGCAGTTCTGGAATATGGGCATTTTCAGGTTCTTCGGCTCACTATTTCCAGTGCCATGTACTTAATATACTCATTTTAGATACAGGAAGCACATAAATGTTGCAGATGAATCTGTGTAAAGAACAAGCCATTATATTTTTATATCCTTTGCAGATCCTTGTTTTCAGGGTAGCATGTTATGTACTGATTGATCATGCACTCAAAAGAAATGTTTAGCAGGTTATGTGCAGATTGATCAAGTACACAAAAGAACTGTTTAGCATGTTATGTACAATTGAACATACACACAAAAGAACTGTTTAGAGAAACATTATTTCTGGTTTATCTTTGCTGTAGTTATTATAAAAAAATGTAGAATACCTTTTAAAAACAGAAGTCTCCTCATTTGATAGATTTCTTTTTGACCCTTTAGATCCTCTCATATGAAAATTCATTTTTAAGAAACTGAAGCTTTTGGAAACCAAGATGCACATGAGGGAGATTATTTTGAAAAAAAGAGCTAATTTAAATTCTCTCTATATTAGTCAGAGCCCAAATGGAAAACAATTCTCTTGAATTAGGATAATTCAAGGGGGATTAATAAAGTCACCATTTTATAAAGATGTAGTAGAGATGTGGTAACTATAAAAAGATATTTAAGAACCATAGAACTGGAAACAGCCAAAATTACTTTTGCCTGACTGGAAGGGAGATAAAACAAAAAGCATAGGGCAAGTGTCTTATAGAGAAGTTTGCCTTGGTTAAGGAACTCATTTAACTCAAGAAAGATTACAGGGAGGGATACACATTAAAAATATAGAGATATATAGAAATAAACACCCTGCTCTGTCTTTATTTTCTCTCTGATCTACCACCAAGGGAACTCATTAGCCAAACACAACTGGAAGCTTAGGAATATAGATATTAATATAGTTTATAGAGATAAGACTTTCAAGGGACAATACATAGAGAAAGCTACAGCATAGACATGCTGGTAGGTGGGCAAATGACACACTTTCCCTATTAGTTAGAAACCTCTTAAATTTTCACTGGTGGAGATTACAGTCATCCTTTTCCTTGAGTCATGTCTGTAAGAGTACAGTTTTTCCACCTGCCACCTGGTCTTGTCCTGCCGCCACGCCAGCCCCAAATAACACACTGAGACTCTGTATTTGATATTATGCTGTTGGCCAGTAACTTGTTTCTTATAGGCTCACTCTGTCTTAATTATTAACTCATTTCTATGTATTTCCACGTGGTCTTACCAAGAGCGGAGGAATGGCGGTTCTGTTCTCTCCAGGCTCTCCATCCTGACTCCTCCTCCTTACTTCCTATTTCCTCCTTGTTTCCTAGTCCCTCCTATCTTCCCTTCCTATTGGGCAACAGTGCTTTATTTATTAACCAGTATGAGATACATATCTCCTCTTTTCTGTCTAAAATAAAAAGAAGAGTTTTAACCTTAGCATAGCAAAATATATCACACAAGAGTTATCAAATAAGAATCACAGTGAACACTATTTAGTCCGTTAACATTTATCAAGATTTAAGAAAATATTCCATCATCTATTCTATCTTTGTGAGTCTAAAGTCCTATATGTACCTTATCATTGAATCCTAACTAAGGAAAACTATAACCATAACTATCTGTCTTCAACTCCTCAAAGACCACAGAAGGATAATATATAAATTCTAGAAATGACAACTCACTGTCTGGTCACCCAAAGTTCTTTTGTAATCTTCCATCTTTAGCCCATAGGCCATAGTGTGTCTGGCAGACTCTTCAGCAAAGCAGGAAACTTTTAAACTGTCTTCTTGTATTAGCAGTTTGTTGGTCACTTTTCTCTGTGTCCTGTAGACTGTCTGGCAGACTCTTCCATGAAGCAGGGACTCTGTAGCAATGTCTATCTTGAATCAGCAGTCACTTTTCTGTGGATCCTGCATGTCCAGTTTATACATCACAAAGTCAAACAGTCCAGACAAGAGCAGTATCTTGTCCACATGGCTAGTCTTGCCATATTGAAAGCAAACTTCATAATGCATTTCTTTGATGTCCATCTTCCATCTTTCTTTCTGGTGCAGGTGGTATTGTCAAGAGCAATTATGTCTCACTGTCACGAAAACCCTAAATCATTTTAAATGCCATATTCTGTAGGTCTTTGAAAGATTTGAAGAATTCCTATCTATCTTAAATACATCTCTGTGTATCTTGAAAAACCTAACTAAACTCTAAGCTTTGACTATCATAGGTAATTATCTATAATCTGAACTACATTATACATTACATTGCTAAATGAGCTATAAAACACAATACCTAAACAAAAGGAGAATATACACATCACAAAATTGACCTTAAATTGTATCAATAAATGAAAATCCAATCCAAAACAAAGTATTCATATCTATACCATAATTATTTTTTTACCTTTAAAAAGACATTGGTTGTGATCATTAACTATTTATAACCAAGTCCATTTAAATGAAAATAAACATTTATAATCAATATTTTGGAATTTGGGGGTTGTTCTTTTCAAACTATTCCAATTTTGTATATTACACTTGTCTTTGTGGAGCTCATTTTATGCACTTTTAAGCTCAATTTGATGTGAGTTAAATAGAGCAGAAGCTCTGTCTTTAATGAACCTACATATTGGTAGATAATTTCCTGTCAGGAATCATAGTAGTAAATAGCCATTCAAGAAGAAATTTGTGGGAAATCCTTGAGTTAAAAAAACAACAACAATAACAACAACAAAAATTATCAACTAGCCATATTCTGGACTTTCTCTTTACATGTCTCCCCCCACATCTACTGTCAACCATAAAAGTAAGATAATTTTCTTTTCTCTATATCCCTTCAAATCTGTTTCCCTCTTCTTTGTGTAGTCAGGATTAATTTTAAGTCCCTTACTTTCTGCTTCTCCATATATGGGTTTGCATGCATCTTAGTATTCTCCTTGATTCCAGTAATTTATATGAAAAGACTTTGAAAGACATCGCAAGGCAGTGTCCTTTGGAGGATTTTTCATTTGCTCAGTTCGACATTGGTGCTGGGGTTGGCAGGCTTCTTATGAACTAAAGTTATAGGAAGATGTCACTGGCAGCTAAAATGAACTGAGGCTCAAAGTTGGTGTCAGTTTTGTGCATAGTATCCAAGAGAATAATGTATATCAACCCAGTTGCTGAGTAGATGGAAAACACTAGTGGAACCATTAGGCTGGAAAAAAGAATGTAGTTTCACCAAGAGCAGTGAAACTGAGTCTTGAAGGTTGTTCAAAATGTCTAAAAGTTGACTGTTGACTTTACAGTGATGAATAGACCTGCCTTCTGCTCCTACATCATTCTATAATAGTTATTGAAGATTTAGCTCTGATGGTCTTCTTTTGTTAGTGTTCCTTACTATCACATTTCTTCTGTGTTTTCATTAACATCAATAAATATTAGGTGCTTCTATCCTATTTTAAAATAACAGGTCATATGTTCTAACTTTCCTAAGCATAGTTTCTATTTTGATATTTATTTCACAGCAAGGAATAACTGATTTTGTGTGTGTGTGTATGTGTGTGTGTGTGTGTGTGTGTATGTGTGTGTGTGAAGTGTGCGTGTGTAAATAAAAAGGGTATTTTGTCCCCTTTTGTTTGTTTTTGAGATACACCTTGTGTCTGGAATTCAGTTTGGAGTCCAACTTACTATATAGCTCAGGTTAGTCTTGAACTCATCACAAGATTCTTCTGCCTCAGCTTCTGGTATGCAGGGATTATAGGCATGTGGCACTGTGCTCTTCATTGTGTCTCTTAGTTGATTTATTGTATCACTTGCTAAAGTTTTGCTGTGGAAATGGCTTGTAAACTGAGCTGTTTGAGTTGAAGTATATCCAAGGTATTGTTTTGCTGCATTATTAGTAGTGTTTTGTTTTGTCTTGTTTTTTTTTGTTGTTGTTGTTTTTTTTTTTGTTTTGTTTTGTTTTTTCTTTTTTCTTTGTCCAAAAGAAATGTTTGGCCACAAGAAAATCTTTTCGATATGTACTCACTAGGGTGCAGACACCATCATGTGTTGTTTCACTTGTCTTTGAGAGGGAATAAAATTATCTTTTAATTTCTTGGGGCTATATAACAGATATTTTAAACAACAGAAAATTACTGTCTTGTGATTCTAGACATTGGTAAAGATCAAAGGACTGGCAGTGCTACCATTTCTTTGAAAAATACTAGAGAAAAATACTTTAGACCCCCTTTCTGACTAATAGTGGTTATTTTACTTGTGACAGTATAACTTCAGGCTTCATGAAGTGTATATATGTATGTGGATCAATTTTGTATGTGTTTATTGGTATGTGTTTACTTGCATATGGAATGAAGAAGTTGGTGGTGAGTGAGTGTCTTCCTCAAGTGGTGAGTGAGTGTCTTCCTCAATTGTTCTCCACCTTATCTTTTGAGTCAAGGTCTCTCACTAAACATGTAGCTAACTGAATTAGTTAGTTTGACTGGGCAGGAAGATTCAGGGACAGGGATCATCCTGTCTCTGCTTCATTAGTACTTCATTTACATATGTGTGCTACTGTATCTGGGTCTTTATATGTGTTCTGGGGATAAAATGAATGCTTTCATCCTGGGGTGGAAAGCAATTTAGCAATTTTGTCCCGACTTTTCTTTTGTTATATAAGGATACCAGCCAGTCACCTTACTCCAACTTAAGCAAGTTAAGATTTGCTTAACCAATAACATCTACAGTGACTGCATTTTTCATAGTTATGTCACAGTGTAAGGTACTGATATTAAGACTAACAAATGTGAATTTTAATGATGGCTTAATATAATTTGACACATAACAACTAATGTTTATCAGAAACCTTTATTGTTGTGTGCTGTATCAGAAATACATTAAGCTCCCGCTTATTGTTTTGTATTTATATTGTAATCTAATAGCCTCATCATAAATCATTTCTAAGTCACATGTTTCATTTCACGTAGTCCTCTTATCTCTAGTCTATACCTCATAGATCTTTCCTCTTGCTCTAGGCTTCCTGAGACCCAATCATACACATGACTAGTTCAGAGTATAGGGAAGATAATGCCCTCCTGGATAAGTTGGGCATAGTGGTAAAATCCTGAAATCTCAGTAGCTAGGGGGCAAGAGTAGTAGGATTGCAAATTTGAGGCCACCCTAGGTAACAGTTTATCAAAACAGCCTAAAAAGTTTCCGAGACTTTGTGTGCGTAGCCATTGGCCAATGCTGCATGGAAGCAAATTGATCAAAGATTCCTAATCATGCTCCTAGGTGAACGTATGTGAGATTTCTTTCAAGTCAAATACCATTCACCAGTAGCAATGATCCACTCATAAGTACAGATTTGTATTACCTGCTTTTATTTGTATTTCTTCATTTTCTTATTCCTATTGTCTGAGTTAATATCCTGAATACATACTGGCACAAAACCTTTATTCCAAGTTCCTCTCTTGATATTTATTTTAACCATTATTTACAGTTCTTCTCATTATTGTATGATCCAGTTTTCTTAATTGATGTTGAAATGTGAGCTATAGACCAATAAATGAGAAATACCTAAATTTTTGTGGGAAAGAAATCACTTGGAGTGTTTATTAAGTAGTATAGTTCCTTTACCAATCTAATCTTTCATTAATCCCAGAAATATGTGAGAGGATCTGGAATAATAAGTCATAATAAATCCAAGAGTGAGAAGAAAGCTACCCCCTATTGGAAATCAACAAATTACCTAGATATCATGGTAGTATAGCTGTCCTCAGAAAATACCTGGGTGATGTCTCAATGTGTCTCAATTCTCAAAGCTATTGCCATTGAGTACTGTAGGATAAAAAAAAGTTTTGAGGCCCTATAAAGCTGTGGGTCATCTGCTATTACCTTTTCATAAAGCAAAGTGATGTAAGACCTCAGAAGTAGTCAGTAGATGAGAAGGCCATCAGGAAAATAGAAAGTTAGGATATAGCAATCTCCATGATATCTCCCATAAAGACATGACTTGACACTGAAAAACCATTGTCTTAAAGCCTCATCTGAGTAAATCACAAATTTATAATAGCCTTTAACTTGGCAGAACTGGTATTCTACAAAGCTCACCAGGGGGCAAGTTTTCCTCTGTGGCTGAGTTGGCAGTTTAAAAAGTCAAACTAATGCCAAGTGTAGTGGCACATGATTCAGTCTCAGGAAGGTCTCTGAGTTTGAGGTCAGCTCGGGCTATATAGTGAGTTGCAGGCCAGTCAGTGAGAATATTCTACATAGTGAGAATATTATACGTGTTTGACTTTTGTTTTGCTCAGAAAACAAACAAAAAACCCCAAAACCGAACAAAACAAAAGCCAAACCATTATAAGATTATTCTGTTTACAGATGGCTCTACTATGGGGCATGGGTACTTGAGTCCTTCACTATTCATGGTTTTATTGTCTGTTAGGATATTCAAGACTGTTTTTTTTTTCTCACAACTCCTGCACATGACTAGATCAGTGAAATGAACACTCTCTTCATCTAGTATCGGCCCATAAGACTATGTCATATATGACACATAGGTCTTTGTCCTAGAATTGCAAATTCTCACTACTTCTAATAGTGTTGAACAGATCAATACAATGACAAGAAAGAAAATGTCACTGGTGTGTGTGTGTGTGTGTATAGTATAGAGCCTAGTATTGACTATACCACCAATTTTCTTTTTGTAAATTGAAAATAGATTATTTTCTCACATAATATACCCCGATTACAGTTTCCCTTGTCTATTCCTCTGTGTTTTGCTTCACCTGCTCTGGCCTCTTGATCCACTCCCTTTTTGTCTCTCATTAGAAAAAGAACAGGCTTCTAAGAGATAACAGAAAAACATGACAACTTAAATATAATAAGACAAAGCAAAAACCATTATATTAAATTTGGATACAGAAACCCAAGCAGGAGGAAAAGAATGAAAAGAACAGGCACAAGGGTTAGAGATGCCTTTGAGTGCTGAGGACAGATGAACCCTATGTAGCCTAAGACAGAGGTCCTACCCATTCATCACAGAGTGATAAGCACATCCCTGGGTCTCGATTGTGGGAGCCCACCCCATAGCCTAAGACAGACCCTCCATAAAAAATAATAAAATAGGGGGAGATGTTGGGAGCCGGCTTTGAGTCACAGCCTGTCTTAAGCCACATCCTCTGGCAAAGTTGTTTATGCCTTAGCTCTAGCTGAGCCTTATCTTGGCAAAATAGGAAACTGCTCAACAGGCAGTCTGTTTACTTCAGGAACTGAGATAAGCAGATAACAATGGTCTGAGATAACTGCCAGAGCTCCAGAGTCAGCACAGATACCCCTCCTCACTTCCTCCCTGTTTTGCTTTAAAAACTTTTCTTTGTGCCTAATAAAGTTAGACCTTGACAAGCAAAAAAAAAGAGTTAGAGATACACTCATTCTCATAGTCAGGAGTCCCATAAAAATACTAAGCTAATAGCATATATATATATATATATATATATATATATATATATATGCTATGTATGTGCTATGTATGATATATACATATATATGTATGTATATATCACACATACACACACACACACACATATATATATATATATCAAAAGACATGATGTAGACCCATGTAGTCCCTGTGTTTGCTATTTTAATCTCTGAGCACAAAGGGAAGTCCATACTCTGGTGATGATCTGGTTCATGCAAGACCATGTCTTTTTTTTCTCTGAAAGTTCAGGAAATGCACTATTACCTCTAGAAAACTTCACAACCAGACCATCCTTCTTGGGAATATGCTACCCTGTTTCTCTTTTGTATAATATATTTAAAACTCAGAGGAATGTAGTATAATAAATAAACAAAACTGATTCCCCCCCACATTTGTTTTATCCCTTTGGGGAGGAGGTGCTCTCAAACTGTTCTATTGCCTGTTCTTGCCTAGCACACATGAAGCCCCGGGATTGATTTTTAGTACTGCATAACATCTCTTGTTTCTTCATTTACATTTAAGAAACGAAACAAAACCTGACTAATGTAGATATTTCTGAAACACCAAACATCAAAAGCCTATTTGCTAATTCTCCTAGTGTCAATTTCACCACATAATTCCTGGATCTAAAAGACTGTCATTGAACAACTCTGGGCCTAATGTTTTCTACCACAAAAGGAAGTGGAAACTTATGATATGTTCAAACTTTAATAATGATATTCTACCTTTCTATTGACATTCCTGGGGAATCTCACTCCTTTCTGGCTTGGTTCTGAGTCATTCAACAAGAAATTCCCTTGAATTTAAGCAAAGCATTTGAGTTGGTAGGTATCAGAACACTATAATCTGACTGACCACTCAATGCAGGTATAAACAGGAGAAAGTGACTTCTCCTGTCCAATTTACAGGCCCTCTCATTCTAAGCACAGCATTTCTCAGTGCCCTGGGATGCCTTTCTTAAAAAAAGACTGCCTCAAGCTGCTCTGTAGCTATGTCTTTTAAGGCCTAACCACTTAGGGCACAAGGGAAGTGACCTGGGCCCCTTGAAGAAAAGCAGTCTTTCACAACTCTGTTTTCAGTATGTTTGGGAGCTCCTTTGTTATGAAGGTGACTTTCAGGCCTAACTGAATGTGACTTTTTATTTTTATTTTTTTTAAATGAAACTCTTTCTGACCTTATTCTCTGAACCCAATTGGCACATGTAGTACTTATTTGGAGTGAACTATATTTGCCAAGTTGTACCTATGGAAAAAAAATATCTGCCTAATATCCTCAAAGTTTACATAAATTTCCAGTGCACTTCTTCTGTCTCCCCAATATTTTTGGTTCCTACCCACCATGTACACCTACAGAAGGATTCGTAGTTGTGGCTTTGTTGTGTGATTTAATCTCTGACTGTTCTGGACCATTTCTTGACTGAGGAGCACAACAGTTTGAGAGACAAAAGCCAGAGAATTAGAAAGAAAAGAGGAAGAGAGATGTAGCAAAGAAATAAGAGCTTCTTTTCACCTTGAATTTATTTCAACAAATGCCCTATTTTCCAACTACTTTCTCTGTCTTTTATTTCAGGATAAGATGTTAAATGACATTTTAATATTTGATATACAAAAAATCTTTTTACAAAACACAATATAAATTATGTATTATAGCTTCTGACATGCAACAGTGAGTTTTTGTAATGAAAAGTCACTAGAAGGTGATCTTTGAAAGTAAAAACACTTTTGAATTATGAGTGCTTACATCAGGCTTCTACATGCATATTAGTTGCTATGTTGTATTTTAATTAAACAGTCACAAAGATTTTTGCAACAGGATTTAAAAACAGAAAAGGACTTACATGAGAAAGAAATTCACAACAGAAATCAGGAATCAACACTCACACCAAATGTGCACACTTCTATTGTTGTGAAACTGAACTCTTATGGTGATGAATTTTATGTGCTCACTTCACTGTAGAACACAGCTATTTGCCCATACATTATTTCCATACATTTGTGTTCTTGTTTCTACATGATATGTACCAGTAAACTGAGTAAAACTTACTAGTCCCTCCAGGGCAGTGGTTCTCAACCACTGTGTCTTGACCCCTTTTTGGAGACTTGAATGACTCTTTCACAGGGGTTGCCTAAGGCCATCAGAAAACACAGATATTACATTATTATTCATAACTATCAAACTTACAGTTTTGAAATAGTTTTATGGTTGGGGGTCACCACAACAGAAGGAACTGTATTCAAGAGTCATAGAATTAAGAAGGCTGAGAACCACTACCCTAGGGCAATGGGCCTTGTCCTTTCAACTGAAGATCTCAATAGAAGAAAAGGCTGAGTAAGTGGAAATTTTACTGGGAGAAATCCTTGAGCTGGGAATATAAGTCATTCCAGCATTCAGAGTTCTTGGGTCACACACATGCTGCCTTTTAGAAGATAATTTACATAGTCAGTTCTTCTCACACTCTGTCATTTGAACTGAAAATGCAATTATGCTATTAGATCTCGTTTGTCCCAAGATTATTGATTTTTGATAACCTAGGGGTTTCTCAGTTTCCCTGATTGCATGAGCCAGTTGCCATCCTCCTGAAGTAGAAAAGATACCTATATACATATTTCATATCTATATACTAGGAGATATACTTAAGTGTATAGAGATATGAAGGACACAAGCAAATATGTGTATACATATGCAGGAAATGTATTCTATTAATTTTGTTTTTCTAGAGGTCCCTGGCACCATAGCATAGTATTTTAATAGTAATAAAGTAATATTTCATATCTATGTCATGCCTACTCCCTGTTATATCAGTACTGTACAAAATTAAAGACTTGGCTTATCAGAATGTTGTTAGATTTGGAAATTAGATAATTTAATGTAATTATTTAAGATGCTATGATACCAGAGGATTACTATTAGGTCCCCAATCTAATAAATTCTTGTTGAAAAGGGGAAGTTTTGAGGCACATACAGACTAGGCAAATACCATCTGAAGATGAAGGTCCTGATAAAAACAAGCTTCTTTAAGACAAAGGCAGGCAAAAACCATTGGAAAGATTAAGGAGGGATGTGGAACAGAGTATCTGTCATATTCTTCAGAAGGAATGAACCCTGCTGACTCTTTGAGCTCAGACAGATTCTAGCCACCAAAACATAGTTTGAGCCACTTCTTAAATGACCATCCTATCAAATTTATAGGTGTGAATATTGCAAAAGTTTAAAGAGTAGACACAATCAAGCACTGCAACAACAGTGGACAAAGTGGCACTCCTAAAGTTGGAAAACAGTGTGAGTAAGTACCTTTTGTGGCCTTTAAGAGAAGCCAGCAAAATAAAATTGTATAATCTGTATACACAGTTAAGGCTTTTTAATGGGATTAGTCATGGAGCTAGTGGTAATTACAGAACATTTCAAACACTCACAATGTGTCAATAAAGGGATTGTTAAAAGCTATAGTACATTAATAGTATGACAAGTATTTACTTCATAGTATGAGATGATTTAAGTGAATTGGTTAAAAGGCTGTCCTTGATATGTTGGTTAGTTTATAAAACAACTTGTAAATGACTGTATAGTTTTGATGTTGTCCTTGTAAAAAAAAATAAATGCAATTATAGTGTGTGTGTGTGTGTGTGTGTGTGTGTGTGTGTGTGTGTGTGTGTGTGTCTGGTGCTTAAGGAGACCTGGGGAATTGGAACTGGTGCATACAGAATAACATTAGCACTAGTTTTGAATGCAAGGGTTAGGACCACAAACTAATTCCCATTTCCTTATGTATGATTTTCTTGCTTGTTTTAAAATAAGAAGGGAATTCCTTTTCAAAAAGTTAAGATAGGAAACTTTTTTTTTAATCTTCCTAGTTGGATTCCTGTAGGAACATACTCCCATAAAAGTTATTGCTGCTTCTCTTATGAGGTCTTGGCCCTAGAGAAATTCTTAAAATTTTATAATATCTAATATTATACACACATTAAGTAAATACAATACTTAAAATTAGTGAGGAAAATATACAAATGCAATTCAGATGCAATCCCACCATGATGCTCTCACTTTACCTCTCTGTTTCCCCTTTTCTCATACCCTCTGCCTTCTTAGTATTTTCCTATTTCTCATCATATATCATGTATGTATGTGTATTATTACTCTCCCCAGCCTGTATCATAAAACTTCTGTTCTTTTATGTGTTATGAATTGCCGTTCTGCTTTCCTAGCTTTTACCAATACTTACTCCCACTTAACTATCCATATTTACTATTTAGAAGCCAGGATCTACATATGAGAGGAATAATGTGGCATTTGAATCCCTAGATCTGGGTTCCTTCACTCAGAATGACTGTTTCCAGTTCCATACCTTTGCCTGTGAATTCAATAATTTCCTTTTTCTTAGAAATTGAATAATATTCCATGATATACATATACCACACTTTTTAAATCCACTTATCAGTTAATAGACATCTAGGTTGTTCCCATTTCCTGGCTGTTGCAATAATCATAGCTGTATCAGTAGAGTAGAATGTTGAATCTTTTGGGTGTATGCCAAGGAGTCATATAGCTGGGAAACATCGAAGCTCGAGTTTCAATTTATAAAGAAACATCCACATTAATTTCTATACTGGCTATACCTGTATGTATTCCCACCAACAGTGAATCAGGGTTCCCTTTACCTCACAGTCTTACTATGTTGGCTATTCTTGGTTGTCAAGTTGACTACATCTGTAATTACCTAAATTTTAAGCAGCTAGGTACGTCTGTGAGGGATTTTTGTCTTAATTAAATTATTTGAAGTGGAAAGACCCACTTTTAATCTGAATCTTTTGAGATGGGGAGTTACACTTTTAATCTGTACCACACCTTCTGCTTGCAGCTTATATGAAGGGCATGAAAGAGAAAAGCTTGCTCTGTCTCCTTGCTTGATTACTCTATCTCTTGTCAGTAAGTCCATTTCTTCACTGGCATTACAGCCTAATTCTTCAGGATTCTGGTGTGTACTGAATAACTGCTAAGATATCCAGCCTCATGGACTGAAAAACTACTGGATTCTCAGACCTTCAGATTATCAGCAGCCATTGTTGGACTAGCTGTACCAGGGCTTATAATGGCGTGTAAATACACACACATATGTATATTATATTCATTATGTAAGTTCTGCTTTTCTAGAGAAACATAATACACTCACCAATAGCTGTTGTCATATGTTTTCTTATTGATAATCATTCTGAGTTAATTGAGAGGGAACCTTAAAGCAGTTTTAATTTTCATTTCTTTAATAAATCACTGGATAATGACATATACTGGGTCATTCTTGTGAGGTTTGAATGTAATTGGCTCTCATAAGCTCATAATGATTGGTACTATAAGAAGGTGTGGATTTGTTGGAGTAGGTATGGCTTTATTGGAGAAAGTGTGTCATTATGGGGGTGGGTTTTTCAGTCTCATATATGCTCAAGCCACACCCAGTGTCTCAGTCACTTCTTTTGCCTATGGGATCAAGATGGAGTACTGTCTCTACTCTCAGTTCCTTCTCTAATACCATGTCTGCCTGCATGCCACCAAACTTCCCACCATGATGATAATGGATTGAAGCTTTGAACTGTAAGCCAGTCCCAATTAAATGTTTTCCTTTATAAGAGTTGCTGTGAGGGGTGGAGATAGGGTTCAGCCATTATAGGGTAGGCTCACAACCAAAAATATAAGAGTTGCTGTGGTCATGATGTCTCTTCACAGCAATAAAAACCCTAACTAAGGCACTTTACATTTTTTTTCTGTTTAACATGGCTTGCTCATAATATTGGCAACTATAACTCCAAGTCTTAAAAAGAGATACAAATTATCTTAAAGTGAAAAATGAAAAATATAAATATAATTATTTTAGGAAAATCTATGCAGTCTAAAGATTTATTTATAGGATATTTAAATGTATACTAGGACTGGCAAGTAGGCTAAAAGGGTAAAGATGCTAGCTGCTAAAACTGATGACCTGAGTTCCAGGCTGAGAATCAACATGGTAGTAGGAGAGAACTGACTTTCACAAGATGGCCTCTGACTTACACTTGCATGCTGTTTACACACATACACACACACACACACACACACACACACACACACACACACACACACTCACTCAAGTAAATAAGTAAATATAATAAAAAATAGAACAGGTCGTTGCTTTCTGTTGTCTGTCATGGTGTAGGGTCAAGGTAAAAATGTGAAGCCATACAGTAGTTTGAATCTGAAAGTTTTGACTGTGTGTGGGAGAGTAGAGACATTGACATGGGTCCCCAAGGTGCTGGAGCATCTCACTGACCAGATGCCTGTATTTCCAAAGGTTCCACACTGTTGGGTTTTTTGCATTAGGAGAAATGAAGATGACTGCTCACTGCATAGTCTGTGTGATCACAAGGCAGAAGAAATCCTGGAGAAAGGCATGAAGGTAAAGCAGTATGAGTTACAAAGAAATAATTTCTCAGATGCTGTAAATTGTGGTTTGGAGCCCAGAGCACACTGATACAGCCATCAAAATCCCTGAGCATTGGTATGTATAGGCTGGGCTTCTACATGACACTGGGTATGTCAGGTTTCAGCATAATAGGCAAGAAGCAGAGGACAGATTTCATTGAAAGCACATGCAGAATCTCCGAAGAGGAGGCCATATGCTGGTTGAAGCAGAATAATGCATCACTGTTGTAAAATATTTGATTAACTATGCAAAGATGTTTTAATTTATTTGACTATGCAAAGATGCATTGTATTTGTTTACCTTGTAGAACATTTGTTTAAATATATAAAGATGTGTTGCTTCTGTTTAATTATATAAAGATGTGTTGCTCATTTACCTTACTTTCCTAAGATTCCTTATTGGTCTAATAATAAGCTTAATGGCCAACAGAGATCGGGGAGATAGAGGGAGAACTTCTTGTCAAGGAGAGTAAGTAAGAGGAGAAACTTAGGCCCAAATAAGAAAACAACAACAACAATAAAAAGGGAGATGGCAGGGGTATGGCAGAGGCCAGCCAGCCAGATATAGAGGAAGCAGGAAAGTAGGACACACAGAATGAAAAAAAAAGGGGGAAAGCCCTGAGGAAAAATATAGTTGAATGGAAACAAGTTAAATTAACTTAATAGAGCTAAATTTTATGTTAACTCCCTCTTTTATGTTCATTCTCTTCATTCTCTCTCTCTCTCTTTCTCTCTCTCTCTCTTCTATCTTCTATAACTACCCTACCTCAATCTTCCTAGTCACACGTGCTTTCCTCTCCTCTCCTTCACTTTCTCCTACTTCATTCTCTCCATTCACTGCCCCCCCCCACTTCCCATGAGCTCTGGGGGACTTGGTCATTCCCTCTTCTGTGAGGGACTTTATATGAAACTCTTAGAATACACCTTGTATCGTAGTTCCTCTGGTGGTGTGAATTATAGGCTGGTGATCCTTTGCTCTAGGTCAAAAATCCATATATAAGCGAGTACATACCATGATCCTCTTTTTTGTTACCTCATTCAGGATGGTGTATTCAAGTTCCATCCACTAGCCTGCAAATTTCTTTTTTTTCTTTTCTTTTCCTTTCTTTTCTTTTTTAAATTTATTTTATATAACCAAGTCCATTTAAATGAAAACAAATATTTATAGACAATATTTGGGAAATTGGGCATCATTCTTTCCAAACTACTTCCTGCTGGTAAGAGGCACTGTCATGAGGGATTCTAAGAAGATTCAGAAATCCTGACAGTAATCTGTAAGGCTGCTTATTCCAGCTGTTTTGAATGTAGGATCACCTCGTACTCTGTTTCAGGCAGTGTGGCTTGATCAAACCACATTAGTCTGGAAGGAATCCACATCTTTTCATTTTCGGTGGAAATAAAAATAGAAATCCTTTTCCCCAGTAACTTGTCCTTCAACTTAAATTTTGGAGTCAATGCAATTTTTTAATTTAATTTATTATTTATTATTTTACATGTCAACCTCATTTCCCTTCCCTTCCTCCCTCCCTCCTTCCCTGGCTTTTACCCTCTCAGCCCTCTCACATGCACTCTAGCCCCACTCCTCTCACACCCACCAACACCAATTCCATATGTAGGGGAATACCATCCAGTTGGGATCATGTAGGTCTGACAGGTTATGTGAAGTAGGACTAGGGCTTCTCTCCTGTCTCTAGATTAAGGCAGTTATCCCTCCATGGGGGATGTGTTCACAAAGTCCTTTTGTGCACCAGGCATACATCCTGGCTCCACTGTCCGAGGTCCCTTAGACTGCTCAGTCCTTCTGGCTGAGACCCATATTCACGGGGGCCTGAGTCTGTCCCATGCTGGCATCCCAGTTATCATTCTGGTGGCCCGTTAGTTCCTCCTTGTTCAGGTAAGCTGTCTCTATGTGTTTCTGCCTCCTGGGCTTGTCCTCTCCATCTGCATCTGAGTTCTATCTCAACTCAGTGTTTATGTATGGGTGTGTGCTCCTGTTTCTAACAGGCATTAGTTGAGATATCAATGGATAAGTTAGTTGCTGATCTCACTCTCCAGGAAGGGCATTTATGATATCCTTTCCACGGAAGCTCAAATTGTTATTTGGCAGCAGTCTTGTAGTTCTCTAGACCTTTCTTTGTGTTCAATTTTATCTGCAAACCAATGTTGGCTCCCTCTTTTATGTTCTCTCTCTCTCTCTCTTTCTCTTTCCTGACTTATATTCCTAATCTGGCTCAATCTTACTGGTCAAACATGTTTTCCTTTCCTTCCCCTCGTTTTCTCCACCTTCTCTCTCCATTTGCTGCCCCTCTTCTTCCCCTGAGCTCTGGGTGACTTGTCCCTTCCCAGTTCTGTGAGGGACTTTATATGAATCTCTTAGAATATACCTTGTATCCTAGTTCCTCTGGTGGTGTGAATTATAGGCTGGTGGTCCTTCGATCTAAGTCTAAAATCCATATATGAGTGAGTACATACTGTGTTCCTCTTTTTGTGACTGGGTTACCCCATTCAGGATGGTTTCTTCAAATGCCATCCACTTGCATGCGAATTTCAAGATACCATTATTTTTTTTTTTTTCTGCAGAGTAGTATTCCATTCTGTAGATGTGCCACATCTTCATTAACCATTCTTCAATTGAGGAGCATCTAGGTTGCTTCCAGGTTATTGCTATTATAAATAGTGCTGCTATGAACATAGTTGAACAGATGTGTTTGTGGCATGGATGTGAATCCTTTGGGTATATGCCTAAGAGGGGGATTGCTGGGTCCTGTGGTAAACTAATTCCCATTTTCCTAAGGAACCACCATACTGATCTCCAAAATGGCTGTATGATTTTGCACTCCCACCAGCAGTGGAGTAGTGATCCCCATCCTCCACATCCTCTCCAACATGAGTCATCATTGGTGTTTCTAATTTTAGCCATTCTGGCAAGAGTAAGATGGTATCTCAAAGTTGTTTTGATTTGCATTTCCCTGATAGCTAAGGATGTGGAGCATTTTCTTAAGTATCTTTCAGCCTTTTTGATTTCCTCTATTGAGAATTATTTCTTCAGTTCATTACTCCATTTTTTAATAGGGTTATTTGGTGTTTGGTTGACTAGTTTCTTGAGTTCTATGTATATTTTGGAGATCAGCCCTTTGACAGATGTAGGATTGGTGAAAATCTTTTCCCATTCCGTGGGCTGCAGTTTGGTCTTGTCCACTATGTCCTTTGCCTTACAGAAGCTTCTAATTTTGAAGAGGTCCCATTTATTAATTGTTGCTCTCTGTGTCTGTGCCCCTGGAGTTATGTTCAGGAAGCGGTCTCCTATACCAATTTATTCAAGGGTACCTCCTACTTTCTCTTCTAAGAGGTTCAATGTGGCTGGATTGATGTTGAGGTCTTTGATCCATTTGGACTTAAGTTGTGTGCATGGCAACAGACATGGGTCTATCTGTAGTCTTCCACACACCCTCATCCAATTGTGCCAGCACCATTTGTTGAAGATGCTGCCTTGCCCCATTGTATAATTTTAGTTGTTTTGTCAAAAATCAGGTTTTCATAGGTGTGTGGGTTAATATCAGTATTTTCTATTCGATTCCATTGGTCTACCTGTCTATTTTTATGCCAATACCAGGCTGTTTTCAGAACTATAGCTCTGTAGTAGAGCTTAAAGTCAGGAATGGTGATGCCTCCTGAAGTTATTTTATTGTATAGGGTTGTTTTGGCTATCCTGGGTATTTTGTTTTTCTATATAAAGTTTATTATTATGCTTTCAAGGTCGGTGAAGAATTGTGGTGGGATTTTAATGGGGATTGCATTGAATCTGTAGATTGCTTTTGGCAAGATTGCCATTTTTACTATGTTTATCCTACCTATCCAAGAGCATGGGAGATCTTTCCATTTTCTGGTGTCTTCTTTAATTTGTTTCTTCAGAGCCACAAAGTTCTTATTATATAGGTCTTTTACTTGTTTGGCAAGCGTTACACCCAGATACTTTATGTTGCTTGTGGCTATTGTAAAGGGTGATGTTTCTCTGATTTCTTTCTCTGTCTCTTTGTCGTCTGAAAAAAGTAGGGCTACTGATATTTTTGAGTTTATCTTGTATCCTGCTCGTTTGCTGAAGGTGTTTATCAGCTGTAGGAGTTCCCTGGTAGATTTTATTTGGCCACTTATGTAAACTATCATATCATCTGCAAAGAGAGACAGTTTGAGTTCTTCCTTTCCAATTTGGATCCCCTTGATGTCCTTTTGTTGCCTTATAACATTAGCTAGAACTTCTAGTACAACATTGAAGAGATATGGAGAGATAGGACAGCCTTGTCTTGTTTCTGATTTTAGAGTAGTTGGCCTAAGTTTCTCTCCATTCAGTTTGATGTAGGCAGGAGATTTGCTATATATTGCTCTTATTATGTTTAGGTATGTTACTGTTATCCCTGAACTCTCCAAGACCTTTATCATGAAAGGGTGTTGAATTTTGCTGAAGGCTTTTTCAGCATCTAGGGAGATAATCATATGGTTTTTCTTTTTCTGTTTGTCTATATGGTGGATCACGTTGATAGATTTTCGTATGTTAAACCATCCCTGCGTTCCAGGGATGAAGCCTACTTGGTCATGGTGGATGATTTATCTAATGTATTCTTGAATTCGGTTTGCCATTATTTTATTGAGTATTTTTGCATCGATGTTCATCAGGGATATTGGTTTTTAGTTTTTTTTCTTAGTTGTGTCTTTCTGAGGCTTGGGTACGAAGGGAATTGTGGCCTCATAAAAAGAGTTTGGCAATGAACCTTCTGTTTCTATCTTGTGGAACAATATGAAGAGTATTGGTATTAGGTCTTCCTTGAATGTCTGGTAGAATTCTGCATTGAATCCATCTGGCCCTGAAATTGTTTTGGTTGGAAGGCTTTCTATGACTGCTTGTATTTCATTGCAGGTTATACGTCTATTTAAGTTGTTTGTCGTTCTTGATTGATTTTTAGGAAGTGATAGTTATCCAGAAATTTGTCCATTTCCTTTGAATTTTCAATTTTTGTGGAATACAGATTTTCAAAGTATGACCTGAAAATTATCTGGATTTCCTCTGTGTCTGTTGTTATGTTTCCCTTTTTGTTTTTGATTTTGTTAATTTGCATGTTCTTTATCTGCTTTTTCGTTAATTTGGATAAAGGTTTGTCTAACTTGTTGATTTTTTCAAAAAAAAAAAAAAAAAAACAACTCTTCGTTGCATTGATTGTTTGCATTGTTTTCCTGGTTTCTATTTTGTTGATTTCAGCCCTCAAGTTGATTATTTCCTGGTTTCTACTCCTATGGGGTGAATTTGCTTCTCTCTGTTCTAAGGCTTTCAGTTGTCCTGTTAATTCTCTTATGTGACTATCCTCTGTTTTCTTCATATGGGCACTTAGTGTAATAACTTCCGTGGTAGCACTGCTTTCAAGGTGTCCCATAAGTTTGGGTATGTTGTGTCCTCAATCTCGTTGAATATTAGAAAGTCCTTAATTTCTTTCTTTATTTCTTCTTTGACCCAGGAGTGGTGCAATTGCACATTGTTCAGTTTCCATGAGTTTGTAGGTTTTCTACTATTTGTGTTGTTGTTGAGTTCCAATTTTAAAGCATGGTGGTCCGATAAAATACAGAGGACTATTCCTATTCTCTTGTATCTGTTGAGGTTTGTTATGCTACCTAGTTTGTGGTTGATTTTAGAGAAGGTTCCATGTAGAGAAGAGAAGAAGGTATATTCTTTTGTCTTTGGATAGAATGTTCTGTTGAGACATAACTTCTGTTAGTCCTTTTGTTTCTTTGTTGAGTTTCTGATTTGTGGTCCTGTCAAGTGTTGAGAGTGGAGTATTGAAGTCTCCCACTATAAGTGTGTGAGGTTTTATATGAGCTTTGAGTTTTAGTAGTGTTTCTTTTACGAATGTGGGTGACTTTGTATTGGGGGCAAGGATGTTCATAACTGAGACTTTGTGTTGATGGATTTCTCCTGCGATGAATATGAAATGACCGTCTTCCTCACTTTTGATTAATCTTGGTTTGAAATCTAACTTGTTAGATATTAGGATAGCTACGCCTGCTTGCTTCTTATTTCCATTTGATTGGAACATCTTTTCCCAACCCTTTTCCATGAGGTAATGTCTATCTTTGAAGCTTAGATGTGTTTCTTGTATGCAGCAGAAGGATGGATTCTGTCTTCGTATCCATGCTGTTAGCCTGTGTCTTTTTACATGTGAGTTAAGACCATTAATGTTGAGGGTGAGTAAGGACCATTGATTGTTGATGCTTGTTTGATTTAGGTTTGTTTTTGGCAGTGGTATTGTGAATATATTAGTTCTGCTTTACCCTTGGTTTCTGGTGTAGTTGGATTATCTGTTGCCTAAATTTTTGTGGGCGTAGTTACCTTCCTTTGGTTGGAGTTTTCCTTCCAATAATTTCTATAAGGCCGGATTTGTAGATACGTGTTGGGAAAATCTGGTTTTGTCATTAAATATCTTGTTTTCTCCATCTATAGTGATTGAGAGTTTTGCTGGATATAGTAGCCTAGGCTGGCATCTGTGTTCTCTTAATACTCTTAGAACATCTATCTAGCCTTGAGGTTGGCCTTGAGGTTTTCCATGAAGAAGTATGGAGTAATTTTGATAGGTCTTCCTTTATATGTTACCTGGCCTTTTTCCTTCACTGCTCTTAATATTCTTTATTCTGTATGCTAGGTGTTTTGATTATTATATGTCGATGGGTCTTTTTTCTTTGCTCCAGCTTATTTGGGATTTGGGGTTTGGTATGCTTTTTGAATTTGCATGGGCATGACCTTCTTCAGATTTGGAAAGTATTCCTCGATGATTTTGTTGAATATGTTTTCGGCACCTTTGAGCTGGGCTTCCTCACCTTCATCTATGCCTATTATTCTTAGGTTTGGCCTTTTCATGGTGTCCCACATTTCCTGGATGTTTTATGTTAAGGATTTGTTGGATTTATGATTTTCTTTGATCGATGAATCTATTTCTTCTAGTTTATCTTCTGTGCCTGAGATTCTCTCTTCCATCTCTTGAATTCTGTTGGTTATACTTGTGTCTGTAGTTCCCGATTTTTTGCCCAGTTTTTCTATTTCCAGCATTCCTTCGGTTTGTGTTACCTTTAATTTCTCTATTTCAGTTTTCAAGTCTTGAACCGTTTCATTCACCTGCTTAATAGTTTTTTCTTGGCTTTCTGTACTTTCCTTAAGGAATTTGTTCATTTCTTCCACTTTTTTGTTTCTTTTTTCCTCCATTTCTTTAAGGGATTTTTCTCACATCTTCTTTGAGGGTCTCTATCATTTTTATGATGACAATTTTTAAGGCATTCCATTCTGCTTCCTCTGCTTTGTTTTTGTGCTCCATTCTAGTTGGTGTAGTTTCCCTAGATTCTGGTGGTGTCATGCTTGTCTTTCTGTTGTTAGGTGTTTTCTTGTATTGCCTTCTTCCCATAGCTTCTTCCAGTAGATGTTGATGGTGTCTCCCCTTCTCTATGTGGTACTTCCCCGGTGCGCTTATGTGGGTCAGAGATTCAATATCTGTAGCTCTGTGTGGTACAAGCTCTCTTGGAGGTCTCTCCACAGACAGGGACCCAGGGATGTGGTCAAGGATGAGGATCCATTAGAAGATGCCATCAGGAACTCACAGTGGTCCCACAGAGGTAGGCTGATCTCTGTGAGGGGCCTGGGACTCCACCAGAGGACTGGAAGTTGGGGTCAGAGACTAAGCACGTGGAAATTATGGGTGGTCCCATGTAGATAGGCAGTTCTCCTTTGTTCTGAGTTGCTCCGAGAAGTCTTCGAAGTAGGGTAGACTGTTGGCTCCACCCTCTGTCCCAGTGCTCAACCAGATCGGCTGGACCATGGGCAGGGTAGGGCACAGGGTAGGGGGGGCAGGCTCGTGGTAGGGATTGATGGGGGTGTATCAGAGCTCCAAGGGTGCTCTCGATGAGGGCCGGACACAGGAGCTGCAGGATCAGGGGCCAAGCCAGGGAGTTTGTGGGGGGGTAGGTTGTAGGGGAGAGGCAGCCCTGATCGGGCCCAGAGTCACCTCTGGCCAATAGCTGTTGAAGAGGACAAAGGCTGAACTGAAACTTGGGAAGGTTTTGCATGATAGTCGGATCTCACTCGAAACTGGAACTCTCTAGCTGAGGCCTCTTTCTTTAGCGAGGCCCGGATTTGGGGTCATGGATCTTTAGGGCAGGAGCTCAGAGTAGACATGCAGAGATAGTCGGATCTCTGGGAGGGGCCTGGGACTCCAGCCGAGGACTGGATGTGGGGTCAGAGACCAAGCAGGTGTAAATTAGGGATGGTCCTGTGTGGATAGGCAGGTCTCCTTCGTTCAGAGTTGCTCCGAGAAGTCTCCAAAGTAGGGTGGACTGTTGGCTCCACCCTCTTCCCAGTGCTCAACCAGAGCGGCAGGCCTGTGGGTATGGTAGGGCACAGGGTAGGGTGGCAGGCTCGCGGTGGGGATGGATGGGGGTGTATCAGAGCTCCAAGGGTGCTCTTGATGGGGACAGGAGACAGGAGTAGCAGGATCCCTTGCCTGCAAATTTTAAGATTCCATTATTTTTTTCTGCAGAGTAGTATTCCATTGTGTAGATGTTCCACATCTTCTTTATCCATTCTTCAGTTGAGGGGCATCTAGGTTGCTTCCAGGTTGTTGCTATTACAAATAATGCTGCTATGAACATTCTTGAGCACATGCCTTTGTTTCATGGATGTGAATCATTTGGGTATATGCTTAAGAGGGGGATTGCCGGGTCCTGTGGTAAACTAATTCCCATTTTCCTGAGGAACTGCCATACTGATCTCCAAAATTGCTGTACAAGTTTGCACTCCCACCAGCAGTGGAGGAGTGTTCTTCTTTCTCCACATCCTCTCCAGCATAAGTTGTCATTGGTGTTTCTAATTTTAGCCATTCTGGCAGGAGTAAGATGGTATCTCAAAGTTGTTTTGATTTGCATTTCCCTGATAGCTAAGTGTGTTGAGCACTTTCTTAAGTGTCTTTCATCCTTTTTGCTTTCCTCTATTGAGAATTATTTCTTCAGCTCTGTACACCATTTTTTGATAGGGTTATTTGGTGTTGTGTTGACTAGTTTCTTGAGTTCTTTGTCAGATGTAGGATTTGTGGAAATATTTTCCCAGTCTGGGGGCTGCCGTTTGGTCTTCTCCACTGTGTCCTTTGCCATACATAAGCTTCTAAGTTTGAGGAGGTCCCATTTATTAATTGTCTAGAGACCTACAAGACTGCTGCCAACTAACAATTGGAGCAATTGTGGTAAGGCTACCATAAATGCCCTTCCCTTATATTGTGATCAACAACTAACTTAACCACTATCATGGAGCCCTCATCTAGTACCTGTTGGAAACAGAAGTAAACACCCATAACTAAACACTGAGTTGATCTAGAATGCAGATGCAGATGTAGAGGACAAGACCATTTTGCAGAAACACAGAGACAGCTGACCTGACCAAGGAGGATCTAATGGCCCCCGGACTGATAGCTGGGAATCCAGCATGGGACTGACTCAGACTTCCTGAATATTGGTCTCATCTAGAAGGACTGAGCAGTCTAAGGGATCTCAGACTGTGGAACCAGGATGTATTCCTGGTGCACAAAAGGACCTTACGGGCACATCCCCATGGAGGCATACTCCCTTAACCTAGAGACAGGAGAGAAGTCCTAGTCCGTACTTCAAATGACTTGACAGATTTACATGACTCCACCTGGATGGCAATGCCCTATGTGTGGAATTGGGGTGGGGGAATAGGAGGGGAGGGTGGTCAGAGTTCATATGAGGGGAAAGAGAGCATAAGTAGAAGGGAGATAGGGAAAGAGTGAGAGGAAACTGGGATCTATCTAAGACCATGAGCATTCATAATTAGTAATAAGTCTCTGTGTTTTTATTTGGAAGCGTTTTGGCTGTCCAAAGACAAAGGCAACTATATATCATTCCTCATGGCAACAAAATTCTGTCAAAAGGCTGATTTTTTTTTCAGTGAAATGTAAAAAGAAAAAAATGAAAGAAGGAATGGAGGAAAGAAGGAATTATTTTTATTGCTTCTCAGAAAACATACTTATTTGACAGAAAAATTCAAATAGTCCACAAATTCAGTGTAGCATTCCTTTGATTACTTTTTTATGGTGTATTCTGTTTCATTCTTTAACATTTTAACCTATTTATCTATACTTACATCACATATCATTACAAGGTTGGGTCTAATGGTGCATGGTTTTAACACTAGCACTCAGGATGTAGTGGCAAGAACTTCTCTAAATTCCAGGTCAGCCAGGGCTCCTTAGTGAGACTATACCTCAAAAGAAGTTCATAATTTGGTATTTTTATGTTTCAATAAATGTTATTAAGTGTTGTTCAATTTAAAAATAACATTACTGTTATTTTTATGCATGCTTGCCCTTGCACACATGTGGAAGGGAATCAGAGGAAAGTTTTTGGTTACAGGGTCTGTTTTTCTAATTGTATTTAGTTTCTTCACATCTACTTCAGACTTTGTGGCAAGTGATTTTACTCACTGAATCATCTTAAAGGTCCCAGCTTTTTTCCTTGGATGGAAATAAATTACTCAAAAGTATTTTTATCCTTTCAAGGTTTGGTTTTATGTTAGATATAACCAGATATCCCTACTAATGTTAAAGATTTCTGTGGTACTCTGAACACTCAAGACACTATTCCATGAGGTACAATTAATTGCTTCTTTGATATCCTTGGTAGAAATTCACACCATTCATAGTCATAATTACTCTTTGGTAGTTTTGAATTGTTCCATCTTTAGCCCCAGAGAATATTATCCATATGATCCATCAATACTTGGCAGAGCACTTGAGGGAAAACTCTTTCAGGTCCTGTAGTTCTATTATTATGTATCTGTGTCTTCATTGGTCTGTCTTTCAAACATTAGTGACATTGGCCCACTCAGACTTCCAATTACACCCTGACTTAGGGGGACATTTGAGTTCCTGCAGGGTTCCACTGCTTGTGTTGTGACATGTAAACTTTCTCTTGATAGTAAGATGTTACAATGAAAAAATGCATGGCATTTATTCTTTCTGATACATTTTGCCTGTGGCTTTGTTCTAGTTATATACTAGTTACTTCTCTCATTGCTGTGATAAATTTCTTGGCATAACAGCTTAAGACAGAGAAGAGTTGTTTTGCTTCATTTTCCCCAAGGATATTTTACAGCACAATAGAGATGACATGGTGATAGGTCTGGTTCCAGCAGTGATGATGGGTAGTCACTGCATAAGCAGTAAGAAAGTAGAGCACTTAGGCCAGAAATAGGCTGTACTATAGTCTATAGTACTCACTGACCAGCTGCTCACTTCCAGGTGGCCCGCACCTTCTAAAGGTTTTACAACCTTCCAAAGCAGTGCTGCCAGCAGAAGAATAAAGTATTCAAACCCATCCTCATTCAATTCCTAACAAGCTGGTGAAGTTAGAATGGTTAGCATCTCCCAAACAAGGCCAGAAACAGATATCTCCTTTCAGATATAACTGATTATTGCTAAATTCCACAGTAGGTTGAAGCTTGTCTTTTTGTTCCTAATACTTATTTCTATCATTTTAGCTTGTTTTTACCTTTTATTGAAATTATTTCTTTTCTGATATAATATATCCTGATTACTGTTTTCCCTCCCCTAATCCGCCTTTCTTTCCATCCAGATCTACTCCATTTCTGTCTCATTAAAAACCACACAGAATTTTAAGGGGTAATAATAAAATAAAATACAAGGGAAAATGAAAACCAACAAATTAGAATTAGCTGAAACAAAGCAACAAAAAAAAAAAAAAAAAAAAAAAAAGAAGGAAAAGAGCCGAAAAGAAGGCACAGGAATCCATTAAAAACACCAAACTGGAAGCCATAAGAGAAGTATGAAGGAACCAGTGCAGACCTGTGCAGGCTCTGTGCACATTGCTTCAGTCTCTGAGTTCATATGAGCTTTGTTCATGTTAACATAGGCTTTGGTTTTTTTGGTGTCTTCCATCCCCTCTGTTGTACTTTTTCTACCTTCTCTTCTAAAGGATTCATTGAGATATGAGGAGATGAATTTGATGGAGACATTCCATTTAGAGCTGAGTGTTCCAAGGTATGATGTATGGCTGTGGGTCTTTGTGTTTGTTCCCATCAGCTGCAGGAGGAAGCGTCTCTGATGATGGCTGAGCAAGGCACTGATCTCTGACTATGGCAGAATGTCATTAGGGGCCATTTTTATTGCTACTTTTCTTTTGATTATAAGCAAGATTGAAGGCCAGACAGCAGAGAAGTATGTAGCTAGCAGTCAGGATCCATATGGCTTATTTGGTTGGTCCTTTAGTATTACTAAGTCATGTATGTAATTGACAAAGATATATTTTATATAAATCATAATATCTGGGAAAAACATGTTTACATACTAATTATTAAAAAAAAACTTCTTGGCTAGTCAAAAGGTAAATTTAAGACATTGGATGCATTGATCAAATTGTACTCTTGAGCAACCAATTAAGACTTATTATCATAGGCATTTTCTATTACAGATCAAACCATGACACTATCAGCCTGAGAAAGCTCTTGTTGTTTTATATTATTTCTCAGCTTCAGACAGAAATTTAACATACACTATTTAGGAGAGGAATTAGAAGGGTAAAGGAAGCCAAGCTTAGGGGAATGTTACTATCCATGTCAAGTCTTCACTAAGAAAATGAGTAGATGGTTTTCCTAGCATTGCAGCTAGCTCTTTTATTTTTGAATAAGTATTGTTTGAAGTTTCTCAGGTTATGAAACAACTACCACAAACAGCAGCAGCGCAGCAGAGGCATAAGCTGCTTGGCTGATTATCTCTGTTGATCTGTAAGCAGCTCCCTCTAGGGTGAAATGCAATTGAGTCTCTATTAACTCCAGGCTGGAGTGACTCTGCAGTAGCAGTCTTGGTTATTAGGCTCACAGCACATTGAGTTAAGTGGGAAGGCACATGGTGGGTAATAGTTTTGTGGTGCAGATGACAAACAGTGAGAGACTAAGCTGCAAATTATTTCTCTGGGGCTGCTGAGGACAGGAAATCAGGGTGAAAGTTGAGGTTGAGCTGCAAGGTTTGGTTTTCCATCTGCTGAAAATGGTCTTTCTCTGTAGGTTAAAGGCAGCTACAGTACTCATGAATGTAAACTATTTGTAGCTAGTGACACTGTTTAGCTACAGTGTATAGGTGCCTTGATGAGCCCGAAAACTATTGAAGGCCTGAGAATACTACAGAACTACATATTCATAGATTCTTCGAATTTTCTGTGACCACATGGAAACTAAGTAAGGGAATTCAGATGTAAAATGCTCCAGATCCTGTATAGAGTGTCTTTGAAACCACTATTTTCTCATCTCTGTACAGTATCTTTGAGAGAAAAGTTACAATTATAAAAAAAACAAAGAAACAAACAAGAAAACACCCCTGCCAAAAATCAACCCTATACATGGTTTACCTTTCTTATGCATGTGCTGATCTTAATTTATGTATGTATACATGTGCACTCACCTTTGTAACGGAAAGCTGGTTTCTACCAGCTGCATTACTTCAACTCCCATGCTTCTGTGATTTCATGTGTAAAGTGGCCCTAATGTGCTTGTTATAGCACCAAATAAGCTAATAGCTATAAGTCTGCAACACTGACATAGTGTTCACTGAACTCTAGATTTTATTACTAGTGTAGCCATTGGTATTGTATCAAATGTCAAAAGAATAGACATGTACATGTATATAATGCACAGCTTAGAATTCAAGTCCAGGTTCCTTTTTGATCCTTCATTTTAAGCCTATTTATACAACAGATTTTTCTTGATTATGTACAGGTGCAGTTTCCTCAGGCTTTTAAATATGCTGTTTTCTGTAGCTTCCCAGAATCTCTTCAAGTGGAGATTTTTATTTCCCCTTTCACTTGCCTTGTAAATAAGAAGCAACAAGTAAGAAAGAATAAGTGATTGTTAATTTAACTCTAGGAAGTGTGGTTTTCACTACATAACAGGATTGGGTTCTGTAGCCTCTGAACCTCATTGCTGTGAGTGCAGAGATGCATGCATTGAGCTCCTTCAAAAGCTGATATTATGTGGTGTGTACTGAAAAGAAAACAAAACAATCTAGCTAGCATGTACTGAGTGGCTTCCATGTGCAGTCATCTCTACAAACATTTTATATTGTTCATCTCCCAAAACTCACAAAATTTCTATTTAAGTGGACAATATTATCCTCCCTTTGGTGATGGAGAAATAGAAGTTCAATGAATCTTAGTGAGATTACAAGGCTCAGTCACCCAGATCTATTTGGTTTGAAAGTACATGAATTAGTTTACTATTCCAGACTGCTGTTCTCTCTGTTTATATGGTCCCCTTGAATTCTCTTTCTAGTGAATGCTTTAATTATTTCTCTTTTTTTGGTTTGGGTTTCCTTGGTGAAACTTTTCACTCACAGGTATCAATATTACAGTTAAATGATGTCCACTCATCCACTCAGACTTTCCCTGTGGTGTGAGGGAATAAAATCACTGTTAACCTTTGATTAAACATTTCAAGTCACCTGTAGTGGGCATTAACATTGCTTTTGTTTCCTACTCTGCTCTATGAGTTAATTGGCTGAAGTCCCTACTGTGCTCCTGTACTCCAAGGAGAGCTGCAACCATGAGGTAAGGGGAGAACTAGAGTTTGACCTGAGCTGTCCCTAACCAGCAGAAATCCTATTGTCTTCTTTAAGGATTATCATCTCTAAGGATTCCCAGAATAATTGCTCTTACCTTTTCAAAGTTAAAAATTTGCATATGTATGTGTAGATGATGTGTATGAGTGTGTGTGTGTGTGTGTGTGTGTGTGTGTGTGTGTGTGTTTGCATGTATATACATGAGGCAGGGTGTCTCACTGAACCTGGAATTCAACATTTCAGCTTGTCTGGCTAGCCCTGTTGCTCTTGGGTCCCTATCTCTGACTACTGTGCATTGACCTCTCCCACCTGGCCTTCTCTTTGTGTCCTGAGAATCTATAATCTAGTCTTCATTCTTTTTTTTTTTTCAGTAGAGTTATCTATTTAATGCTTGGAAGCACCAATATTGATTAGCTAGTACCAGAGATCCATACAAATCATGCCATCATAAAACTCACATGGCATGTGCTGACCATACAGGCCAGGACATTCTAAAAGTTTAAACATGGTTTTGTCTGTGTTACTCATTACCATAACTCCCCTCAATTGGTCTTTGGTGATTAAATGCTGCCACCTGGCTCATGCTATTTCCAGGCCCAATTAAACCCATTGACTTCTTTTTGGCTTTTCTCAGTAGCTATGGAGCCAGTTCTGGAACTCACTCTGTAGACCAGGCTGGCCTGGAACTCAGAGATCTGCCTGCCTCTGCCTCCCA
This sequence comes from Phodopus roborovskii, assembly GCF_943737965.1. NCBI lineage: Eukaryota > Metazoa > Chordata > Mammalia > Rodentia > Cricetidae > Phodopus > Phodopus roborovskii. The sequence continues at coordinate 78,669 of NW_026126164.1, read as the reverse complement.
AGTGTCAGGATTAAAGACAGGCCACTTGGCAAACCCATTGCATTTAATTAATCCATATGAGCAGCACTGTCTCCAACCCTCAGGTCTTGCAGAAATAAAAGAGAGATAGTAAAGCTCTTCAAATTTTCTAGTGTCCTTCACCATTTTGTCTTATGGGGTTAGTGAAGGGCATGTCTTCTGGAACTTCTCATTGTGGAGGAGTAGGTTTCACACAGCATACATACTTCTATCATTGCAATTTCCTGAACCTTTGCCGACACCAAACCAAGGGATATCAGGCATCTCCAACTCCTTTTCAGGATGCTGTTGTGGTCATGGCCTGCAGGGAAATAAACCTTGAAAGAAAATGCAGTTCAGCCAGACTTAGTTGGTGCTAGTTCAAAGTTCTAGACAGTTTGTTGTAAGCATATTTGAACAGTACAATTTTGGGAAAAGGCTTCCTGGTGTAATACAATCCCTGGTGCACAAGGAGGCATAATTACACTGAAACTCAGCTCAAAGTACATGTGACCATGAAAATGGGTTCTGTAGTTTAAGGGCCTAGGATCTTGAGTTGTCTCTGACCCAGACAGTATAGAGGTCAGCAGACTGTAAAGTATCTGACATCTCACCTAAGAATGGGTTTTATTGACTGGCAAACAAAGTTATCTGGGCAGTGGTGGCACGTGCCTTTACTTCTATGAAAGGCAAGGTAGATCTTTGTCACTATCCTGGGGCTCGCTGACTATGGGCACTTGGGCTTCAGTCACCATCCTAGCATTTAGCCCCGCTGGCCTGGGGTCGCCTTTTGCAAGAAACCTGGCAAGTGCCACAAACCTGCATACAGCAGCCAAGTCAGGACTGCTGGTGCTGGCGCCATAGCTCTAGTCTTCATTCTTGAGCAATGCAAGTGCTTTACCCTGAGTCATCTCCTCAGCCTCTGCTCTTTCCTTACCATGATGAGAAAAGACTTAATATGACTGTTCATCAAATGTGTGATTAAATAAGTATTCTATTTTTTTCCTTGGATTTTGCCAAGTGGAAAAATAGCACTGTATTTTTTACAAGATATTTGTATGGTTTAAAAGTCAAAATTTCATCCATCCATCCATCCATCCATCCATCCATCCATCCATCCATCCATAAGAATGGAAACCAGGGCCTTACATATACCAGGCAAGTACTATCTCACTAAGTTTCATCCATGGTCCTCAAATATTGAAAATTAAAACTGTATTCACAGAAAATCTATTTCCATTCTTTTGTCTGTACTTTTTCTCCTGACCTCCATAAGTACCTCTTTGTCCCCCTCAGTGCTGGGTCTTATACATGTTAGGCAAGTACATTCCTAATCTTGAGTTCTGGGAACAGGGTCTCACTAGATAGCTAAAACTACCCATGCATTTAGGTTTTTCCTGTTTCAGCCTCCCAGGCCTGCAATCCATCCTTCCACTCCTGAGATGGAAGCTGTCGGGTCAGTACTTCAGTCTTGTCCTCTGCCTCAGCTCTGTGTCTAACTTAACTAAATTAAAGTCTGTCTTGAAACAAGAAAAGCCTGGTCAGGTTTGCTTTATGGGTGTCTAAACCTTGGCTTAGAGAATTGGTTCTCAACCTTCCTATAATGCTGCCACCCTCATGTTGTGGTGGCCCCCACCCATAAAACTATTTTCTTTGTGACTTCATAACTGTAATTTTGCTACTGTTACAAATCATAATGAAAATATATGATATGGAGGATATCTGATTTGTGACTCCCAAATGGGTTGTGACCCATAGGTTGAAGACCACTGGTTTAGAGGCAAACTGCCTCAATAAATATACAAATTATACCAGATTGTATCAGAAATGATAAATAAAATTTTGTTGTATTAAATAACTGAATTCTGGGATTATTTACTATAATAGATAATATTTTTTTTTGGTGGGAGATACAAGGAAAACAACACCCTAAGGGTTAGATTTAGTGATTTGCACAACCTGTATGGTTAGTCACTGTTAAAACTGATATTTTCTAACAAGGTTTATACAACTCCAAAGTTCATGTTTTATCATTATATCACACTCAAGTCTAGCAATTATAGAAAAATAGAGGTTGAGTATTGTGGTCAAAGTCACAACTATTTAGAAATGTAGGAGCTGACACAATTGTTCAAAGTGTTTGCTACATGAAGGTTATGTGAAGACTATTTTTTTGAAACACAGAATTTGACCTTACTGGTGTGAGTGGGATGTAAAGTTGAAAGTGAACTATAACCCATATAATCTCTCATTTAAAACTCAGGTGGCATTTGAAGACATGTAATCCAAAGAAATGGAAACCAGCAATTAATTTGCCACTCTACCCACTAACTATATATTTTTCAATATATGATTTTTCCTTTTATTGAAAATGGATTTTTTTAACATAATTTATCCTGATTATTGTTTCCTTTCCTTCTACTCCTCCCTTCCCTCTGCATCCACTTCCTTTCTGTCTCTCATTAGGAAAAAACTGGCTTCTATGGAATAATAATAAAATGTAGTGTAATAAAAGATATAATGAAAACTAACATATCAGAATTAGATAAAACAAAGAGAAAGAGAAAAGCCTAAGAGAAGGCACAGAATCAGAGACCCACTTGTTCGCACATTTTGGAGTCCAGTAAACAATACTAAACTGGAAGGCATAATATGAATGTAGAGGATTTAGTGCAGGGCAGTGCAGGCCTGGCATATGCTATTTCAGTCTCTGAGAGTTCATATGAGTTTAATCATGACTGACCAACTAACTAACTAACTAACTAACTAACTAACTAAATAAATAAATAAATAAACAAATAACTATAATATATATAGTTTTTTTGAGACAGGGTTTCCTGGCTGTTCTGAAACTTGCTTTGTAGACCAGGCTGGCCTCAAACTCACAGAGATCAACCTACCTCTGCCTGCTAAGTGTTGGGATCAAAGGCATGCACCATTTCACCTGGCAACTATTCTTAAAGTAAAAATGACATTTAACTCCCTTCTTTTACCCACTTCCTTCCATACACTCCAACAAGACAAAGGTGTACATTTAAACTATGAAACCCAGAATTAATAGTCAAGGGAGCAGGTTTTTGGTCTCATTCCTCCAAGGCACAGATATTTTTCTTTAACTGCCAGATCTCTCCCCCAGGCATCTAAGAATGGAGAATGGTTGGCAAATTCTCTGGTAGTCTGGAGATTCTTTGAGACAAGCATTGATTGTGCTGAAGTCTATAACTATACTGTTCTGCCTTTTTCAAATAAAGTGGATTGTTATCCAAGCAGCAATCCTAGGTTCAAGGCCTAAGAATTATACTTTAATACAACATCAAGTTCTCTGACCTTCCAGAAAAGACACTGGACATTAAACAAATGGTAATTTGCACTTGGCCTCCATCATGCAATTGAATTTTCATTTATGCATTCCATTTTTCTTATTTCCACTAGTTCTTTTAAAATAGTAAGCTTGGCTTATTTTTAAAAGAGTCATTATGTATTTGTTCTCTCAACCTCACTTGGATCACCTTGACACTAACTGAGACCACAAGACAATTCCCGTGTTAATTGTTTCTGTGTTTCTGCTCTGATTCTACATCACTTCTTTTCTTGTTTTTAATTACGGGGTTGAAAGGGAACAGACATTATTTTAGTTTGCATTGAAGACTACAGATGTAACAATGTGATCTATTAATACTTTGGTTTGCCAAGTATTGAGTTTTTTGTTTGTAGCTATTCTAAGTTTCTTGGTCTTTCAGTACTTCTCTCTCTCTCTCTCTCTCTCTCTCTCTCTCTCTCTCTCTCTCTCTCTCATCCTCTCATTTGTTCATAGATCTGCCGTCTTCCTGAGATGTCAGAATTGTTCTCCCACCCAACCCACCCAGTGTGTGTGGGGGGGTAGGGGAGTGGGGGCCACTGGTTGGCCAGTGAGTTCTCATGATACACCCACCTTTACCACCCTAATACTAGGATTACAACTGTAAGCTGCCACACTAGAGTTTTCGGGTAGGTGTTGGGGATCTGAACTTACATCCTGAGGTTTACTTGACAAATACTTTAATGACTAAGCCATCTCCTCATCCCAGAAAATGAGTTCTCTTATCTCTGACTTACATACTTTTTGTTTCTTTTTGACAACTGAGATTTGAAAAGAGAAATGGACGCACAAAGCTCTTGATTCTTTGTTCCCAAGACAACCTTAATGCAGTCAGCTAGAAAAAATACCAATGCCACAATTCCAGTGTAAATGAGTGTTACAGTTTGTTTGTAGTTTAAATCTATCTGTATTGAAAATACCCTTTGAGCTTCAGCAGTAGAGGCAATAAATGAATGTCTTCTTTAAAGCTGTCTGCTTACAGTATACAGCTCTCATTTTATAATCTAACCAGTGGTTTTTCTTCTCAGTCTTGTTTTCCACAACAGAAACATCTCCCTAATCTCACATTCACCTGTTCCTTCATCAGCCCATCACAGATAGCTTTCATATTTGGCACACAGTTGAAAGAAAGTTATCCTTTGCAATTTCCTCTTTTATTTACACTAAAAAGGAGCATATTCCCAGGACTTCTCCTCAGGGAACAAAATGCCCTGTCTGCTTCTGTGATTCTCTGGAAGCCACAGACAGGTGGACCAGAAATCATTTTCAAATCTCCCATGGAGATGAACTGAAATCTAGTTCATATTGTACTATTTTCATTTTTGTCACAACCTAAGATTTCAAAGTGATAGTCTCTTTCAAATGAGTCATTTATACCTTTAGGTGATTTTATCTGCTTAAATCTTTTATTGAAAACCTTTCATTTGGGCTCCATCTAATTATAACAACTCCTTTGACATAGACCCCCTTCTTTAAGCACCACCTACCACAATCACCTACCAGTAAAAGTCTGTAGTTAGTAGAGAGTAATCAATAGATTTCCACAGCAGGAATAAATTTCTCCTAGAATACAAGAGGAACTTCCAAAAAGTTTTTGATGCCCTGCCTCATGTCTTTTCATCAGGATCCCCCATCTTATCTTCATGCTACTTGTCTCAATGGATCTTTGAACCCAGGATAGTCTATGACTTCCGCAGACTGGCTTCTACTAAATTTCAGATTCTTCTGCTCTTCTTTTGGACTGGTGTGTGAGGTTCCAATTGTGTTAACTACATAGAATCTATGTTTCATCTTTGCTTTTACTTATCAGTGATAGTTAGCATTCATTGTCAATTTCACTATTTTGAAAATTGTTTGGGATCCCAGATGTAATTATAGGGGGGAATTATAAAGACAGTTGGGTGTCAGCATCACTATCCTTTACTTTCTGACTGGCAGTGATATGAGACCCTCTGCTCCCTCCATGTCATCCTACCCCAATGGACTGAGCCCTCTGAAACTGAGGTATCAGCTGGCTGAGTTAATTGAAAAGTTTGTTTTCCAAGGGTAATCAAGTAAGCACATTGCTATCCCTGAGTATCTTATACCTTTCTACTTCCATAGTTTGATCTCCTTTTCATTTGGTTTGGTTTATCAGGATCATATAAGCAATTAACTATGTGAATACCATTTAGGCTTTTGGGGAGCTGTTTCTTCCCTGTAGCCACAATTTCATGGCCTACCCTTGATTTCAAGTGCAGCTATGTTGGACAATCTCAGTATATCTTTCTAGTATCTCTCTTCAAATATCTGATTTATTGCTTTGGGTTTATTTGTCTGTGTCAGAGATTCCTCCAGAGTCACTTAGAAACTTGTTCAGTTGTTTTAGGATAGAACCCCACAGTAAGAATAAGTTAACACTCTTGAATTTAGCCAGTTACAAAGTAATAATAGTAATAATAATAATAATAGTAATAACAGTAACAATCACTTTTGTGGTTTTCACTGGATTCTCAGTTGCTTATTGGCTATTGCAGCTACCATTATACCCAGAGTTTGTGATATTTTTCTTCTTTTTACACTACTTATCTTTTCCAAATATGCCTTGCTTTCAACTCCTAAGTAAAACTAGTACAACAAAATATGTGTGACATATTCTGTATGCATGTAAAAGCACCTGGACAGATATAAAGCAAACTATATGTTAAAGTAGTTACAGTGATTGGAATTCATGGGCATGGGAGATAGGAATTGTAACAGATGCTACTGTTTGGTGCTTATATAACCATGGAAGTCAGGGTTTCTGAGTATTCATTTAGTTCCTTATTGTAAGTAACTGTAATTCCACAGAAAAGTTACCTCTGGGGAAGAAGTGTTTTTATCTTGTGTACAGAGTCATCTAGAAAGTCTGCAAGTTAGCACTTTAGCTGGACTGGGAAACTTATCTTTGGCTGCAAGAAAGCTAAGTAATTTAGATTTTGAAGGCACATTCTACCCAATATGTTTATTCCATTTGTAAAAGAAAAAGTAAAAAACAAAACAAAACAAAAACTAGGGCATGGATCTAGGCCACTAAATAAAATAGTAGGCCACATATTGCCTATGGCTTTTCATCATGGTGATGAAATACCTGACAAATAACTTAGAGAGGAAAGGTATATTTTGCCTCATGGTTTCAGAAGTTCCAGCCCATGTCCAGGTGGATCCATTGCTTTTGGTCCTGTATGAAAGCAGAGCATCATCATACGTGCATGGAGGGGGGATCATAACAAAAACAAACTGCTTGCCATATTCATGCTCACACTGACCTACTTGCTCCATCATGCCCCTACTTCCTAAGAGACAACTCAGCTGGATTAATACATGGATTAGACTACAATCTCATCAATCAATCACCTCTCAATAGTGTTATCAGTTGGAGACCAGGCCTTTAATAGGTGAAGTCTTGTGGAGAATACTTTGTATATAAACCATAACTCTGTAATTTCCAATTTTCTATTTTATACTATCTACTAGAAGATCACCTAAGTATTCAGTACCAAGATTCTCAGCATTATTGCTCTCTTTTACTTAAGTAGTTCCAGACTACTTTCTTTATCTCTTGTCTTCAAGTTCCAATCCTAGAGCCTACATCATGGGAATACAACTTGAGAGAGAGAGAGAGAGAGGTCCAGAAGATGATGCTAGACATCTTGCTCTAGCACTCTCTTCTTTATTGCCGTGAGATAATATCTCTTACTGACTATACAGTGGGCCTAGTGGCCAGAAAACCTCAATAATGCTCATGTTTCCATCCTTCCATCAGCATTGCACATCTTATAATTGTGTATATATATATATATATATATATATATATATATATATATATATATATAATTTTAATGAACTTCTAATTGGCTAAGTGTTTATTACTTTGTTGTCTTTCTGTCTCTGTCCTTGGCCGTCTCCCAGAAGAACTTTGAGAGATTGAAAAAAGTCCTGTATATGATGGAATTATTAATAATTTAATTTTCTTGAGTTTGGGCAGAAGCTTGCTTTAACCTATTTCCTCAGCAATTAGAGTGAAACCTAGGGAATCATAATGATAGAATCAAAATCATAGTTATCTTTGTGGGTGAAGGTAAAAGTACCTGTGAGTACTTGAGTACAGAAAATGAGCTTTGTCACCCGACCCGCACTAGGTCTATAAAGCGCATGCTTGGATGGTTTAAATTAATTGGTCCACACCATGTGGGCTCTGGATGCTATGAGATGATTAGTTTATGATGCGCGGGCTTTGTTGTAATCCTATAAAAGCTGTCTCAATTCTGTACTCAGGGTCCTCAGTCCTCTATCCCTGTGTGGCGCATGACTGTGGACCCCAGTGCACTTGGAATATAAAAGATCTCATGCTTTGACATCAAGACCGCTTCTCATGAGTGATTGGTGGGGAGGGCTTCCTTTCCTGAGTTGGGGCATGAGGGTCCACGCTCTGCAGGTCTTTCAACATCACCTTTTTTTTTCTGTAAAAGCTGCATTGTTCCTACGGAAGACTGCATAGGTGGTTAGGCTTAGTAGGGCCTGGCCCTTTCCTACATAAAAACTAGTCATAGTGGTCAGGTTGGGAGATTGAGGTTGAGAGATTACCTTAGCCCAAATGCTTAGGACCATTCTGGGAAACAACATTCTCTTTCAAAGATATAAGCAAACAAACAATATGTGATTTCCATATGGTTCCTTTTCTAGTGAACTTCTGCAGAGCTTTGTTGGGTTCACTAAGACTTTGTCAAACTTATGGCTTGTCATTTGAGGTGCTCTTTGCCCAATTCTGCTTGTTCCTTTTTATCTTTCAAAGAATTAGTTGCCAAATGAAATTCGAATACTCCTAATTTTCTTTCAGCATCTTTTCCTGGAGGACCTGCCTTACTCATTCTCATACTGAGCAAAGTCTAAACAGCAATTCCTCTTACCATCAAGGATGGACCCAATCTTGACACATGATGTCATTTTGTTCCATAAAAGGTACATATCAATGTATTCAACTCTGAAAATGAACTAACATTGAAATAATGGACTGAAGACATTTTGTACCCATCATCTAGACATCTACATGGCTGGCTTCTAGATACAAGGATGTATTGCAGCTTAATAAGGATCAGGATAAACAAATAGGCTGAATAGATGTTTATTCAGGGAGAAATAACTTACAACCTAGACAGATGAACACCAACAAGTTCCACCAAATGCTCTGCATCCTGCCAGCAAGAAAGCATTCCCCAGCTCCTCCTTAGACCTACTTCCACAGGTCACTTCTGCCCCTAGCTTCACCCTCCAATGGGTGTGGAAAGTGCCACAGAAGGAGACAAAGTGAATATCCCACGACAATTCCCCTTTTAGTCTAAAGAAAAGATTTAGGCTTGATACAAAACTATATACAAAACAGTGAATAACAAGTGTGCTCTAAGAAAAGGAAAATCTAGTCCTAGCGTGAAGGCATAATGGAGTTTACAATAGAGTTGTCCTAAGCTGGAAAACTTAAGTCTAGTACCTAATATATCTAACTAGGAAGAGAGAATAATAGTTGTGATAGTTTAATCTTCAACCTCATCAAGACCTGAGAAGGAAAATAACAATACTAGGGTAGACAGGGGGATGGGCAAATTCCAAACGGTGCAGTGAGGACAGAAACAGCCAGCTACCTAGACAGTCACCCAAGGTCTCACAGCAATGTTGTTACACCCAGTTTTGGCTAAGACCAAGAGAACTTGGCAGACCACAACAACAGCAGGGAGGTAGAAAGGCTGTCTTACCCTGACCTGGCAAGGTTCATCAGTCTTCTACATTTGTCTCCTGCAAGCACATAGGACTGCATGTACAAATCAGTGGTCAAGGTGGGGGCAGTTCTTTGCCCAAGAGGCCATTAGCTGAGGTGAGAATGGACTCCAGCAGGAGCAACAACAGTGTCCAACATATTTGCGGGAAAGTGCACAGTGCTGTCAGGAGCAACAGTGTCTCACATCAACTGAGTACTAATATTAAAACATTTAAATGTCATGTTCTGCATGTCTATGAAGTGATTGAAGATTAAGCATCTTTGTCTGACTAATCTCATAGGTAAAGGAAACATGAGTGAAGATAATCTGTAATACTCAGGAACTTAGCTAAAAAACGGATTGAAACTTCCCTGAGTAAAGCAGGGACAAAACCTAAACAATATAACTATGCACATATACATACACATAGATCCCTCAGATAGAGGTAGAGTAGAAATGTCTAGACAAGAGATAGAACTATAAAGGGCAGCATGATAAATATTCCAAATTGTATCAATATACAAAATGTCTGGAACACAAGCAAAAGTATACATACATAGAATATGGTAAGAATAATGTATATAAAACATCATAAATGGAAAGTTTTCACACAATATGACAAAATATAATATACCATTCTTCTGGGAAGGGAATATTACCTTAATATTACATAGCTTACCACAAATAAAAATATATAACAATGTAAGCTGTATAATACTATTATCTCACTCTTACTAAATAATTCACAAGAAGATAGGCTAACCTACCTATATCCCAGCTAAACCATACCTTTCCCAACCATACCCTATTTCTGTCCAAAAGATAAATCCGAGTCTAAGCATCACCTTCCATACCCAACCCTAAGTAACTAAAACCAACCCAAAGAAGATGAACATTATCCCCAAATTCCAAGAGAAGGGAAAGAGGGCATCATTATCTCAAGATTACTTCCTGCTGAAATGGGACAATGATTGCTCTATGGGATCCTGTAGGAAGAAAATTTTTAGCAAACAGATTTCTCAACAGAACTGGCTGTGACATATGTAGGTAGTCACGGTGTGGCAGAAAATTCTTGACTGTAGTTCTATTTGAAACTCTGGGCAGGATGTAATAAGAAAGTATACCATTACAGCTAGCTAGTCAAGAGTTGTCTCGAGTAAAACAGTCTCAAACCGGTTTTAGGGTGATGTTTGTAGTCCAGATGCATCAGATTGAGTCAAGTGGAAACGATGACGTGGGGCCCCTTCTTCTTTCCGGAGAGTTCAAAGACTGCTGTTAGGAATTGTTATTGTTCCTTGTGGAAAAGTTAAACATCAATATTAAAGTAAAATTTTCAAGTTTTCAGGTATGCATTAGGGAAAGGCAACCATAAGCATTAAAATGTATATGAGAAAATTAGGATTTCAGGGAGAAAATTGTGTATAAGCAAATGAGTCCCCAGATTTTGTTTTCTTCTGCCTTACACCAATTGGCTTCTTGATTTAATCTTAACAATATGCTTGAATTTAGAGAAGGAAAGACAAATCCAACTCCAAAGCCAGCATTGGTTTACATGAATTGGGACTACAGGAATACTAGATAGTAAAGAGAAATAGATTTTTGTATAGAAATAGTTTACTAGAATTAAATATTTTTACCATATGTCAGATTCCTTGTCATTAAGTGGTTGTTTCTGGAGAACTGTCTTCTTTTTTGTAGGTACCTACATGTTCAGTGTCTTTTGGTTGTACGAAGATAGTTTTTCTCTGTTTTGCTGTAAGAACAAGAACAAAACACTTCCCCTACCTTTGAGAGGTCTCCACACATCTCATGGGACCTAATTTGTTGGATGACTTGTCATTTCTCTTCATTAAGATGTTTCTCTTGTTCAACTCATATCTTGATTAATTTATATAGTATCCACCTTGAAGTACACTGGCTGATTTAGTTCAGAAGTTTTTTTTCTATTGTCCAGTGTCTTTCTGCAGCTTTTTTTCCCTTTTTCATCAGCATTAAGAAAATTTAATATTAAAAGAGCATTATGTAATCTGTGTTTGGGTGTCTTGGTTCCTCCTGCCTGTTTATGGAGCATTTCTTTTAAAGTATGATTGGATCTCTCAGCTACTGCTTGTCATGTAGGATTGTGTGGTATACACATTATGTGCTTTATGTTATAATACTCAAAAACTGTTTCAAATTGCTGGAGACATATGCTGAAGCATTGTCAGTTTTTATTTGTGCAGGTATGCCCATAATGGCTATTACCTCTAATAGGTGTATGATAACAGAACCAGACTTTTCAGAGCTCAGAGCAGAGGCCCATTGAAACCCTGAAATTCTGCAAAATGAAACACACCCATTTGCCATATTTCATTCCTATTTATACCTTTAAGATTACTGCCCGATAGTAAAGGAGTTTGGTTATAGAATGAGCAAGTAGGACATTTCCTTACTATTTCTTTGGCTTGTTGCCAAGTGATAGAAAAAATCCTTCCTTAAACTTTTGCTGTTCACGTCGTGTTTCTTATGAAACTCTGAGGCTTCTAGCATACTTCCTATCAATAACCGATCAGTTTCATCATTGCCTTGTGCTAGAGGACCTGGCAGACCTGTATGGGATTTGATGTGTGTTATATATGTAGGATGAGTCCTCTTTTTGATAGTATCTTGTAACTGTATAAACAATGAAGTTAATTCAGTATTTTCAGGAATAAATTCTGCAGTCTCAATGTGTAAGACGACTCTGCATATTGAGAGTCAGTAACTATATTGAGGGGTTCTGTAAAATCCATAAGTACCATTAGAATAGCATATAATTCTGCCTTTTTTTTACAGAATTGTAAGGGCTTTGAACCACTTTACTTATTTTTCCTGACTTATATCATGCTTTACCTGATTTATTTGCGTCAGTGTACAATGAATGAACTCCAAAAATAGGTGTTTGTTTTACAAAGCATAGGAGGATCCAAATCGTTTTCTTTATGAATTTGATTCTTTCACTTTTGGTATAATTGTTGCTAATCATTCCCCCAAAATTACTGTATGCTCTCTGCCAATATTCATTATCTTTCCATAAGGAGGAAATTTCCTCATTAGTTAAAGGTACTATAATTTCTGCTGGGTCCCTTCCTGTTAGCTGATGAAGTCTTAATTTACCTTTTATAATCAAGTCAGAGATCTTTTCTATATATGTTTTTAGTTTTTTATTCTGTTAATGTGTTAGGAATATTCATTCTGATATGATATCTTCTCTCTGCATCAAAATCCCTGAAGGATATTCTCTAGATGGTAATATCACCAGAATACAGTCTAGGTTTAGATCCACACGGTTCACATGTGCATCTAGTATTCTCTTTTCTACCCATTCTAATTCCTTTTCAGCTTCAGCTGATAGTATTCGTGGACTATTCAAGTCCTTGTCTCCTTTTAGGGCCATTTTCAAGTTTTTCAAATCATGCCCTTCTACTCCAATAATGGTTTGCAGTTGAGAAATCTCTCCTAGTAATTTTTGAAGATCATTAAGAGTCTGGTAGTGATCTCTCCTGATCTGCACTTTTTGTGGTCTAATTTTCTGTAGACCTATTTTATATCCTAAGTAGTTGATAGACTCTCGTTTTGTATTTTTTTCAGGTGCAATTTGTAATCCCCAGTGAGGTGAAACTTCCTTTACTTTCTCAAACATTTTTTTTAAAATATGTCTCCTTTAGAGTCAGCTAACAATATATCATCCATGTAATGATAGATTATAAATTGTGGAGACTGTTTACGAATTATCTCTAGCGGTTTTTGTACAAAATATTGGCACAGGGTGGGGCTATTTAGCATTCCCTGTGGCAAAACCTTCCATTGATATCTCTTCACCAGTTGAGAATTATTGTAATTAGGTAACATGAAGGTAAATTTTTCTTTATCTTGTTCTTGTAAAGGTATAGTGAAGAAGCAATCCTTTAAATCAATAACTATAATAGGCCGTTCTTTAGATATCTAAGAAGGCAAGGGCATTCCAGGCTGCAGAGAGCCCATTGGATGCATAACCTTATTGATGGTTCTCAGGTCTGTAAGCTTTCTCCATTTACCAGATTTTTTTTTTTTTTTTTTTTTTTTTTTTGATAACAAATACAGGATAATTCCAAGGGCCGGTTGATTCCTCAATATGTTCAGCACTTAAAACCAGGCTTTAGAAAGCTTCTAACTTCTCAGCAGCCATAGGCCATTGCTCTACCCAGACAGGTTTGTCTGTTAGCCATTTTAAGGGTAGCGCTTTTGGTTCCTCTGTTTGTTCAGCATTTGTATTCTTTTTTTGTACAGCCTGGATATTTGGTGTCTGTCTTGTATAGTACTTTATAATATTTTTCCACAATCATGAGGTCGTTTATAATTCTTATCTAATACTGGAGGAATGTTAATCTGTGTATTCCATTGCTGTAATAGATCACTACCCCATAGGTTTATTGCTATATCAGGCGCATATGGTCTCAGCCCTCCTCTCTGTCCTTCTGGTCTTATACACTCAATCCATCTCGTGCTCTGTTTTACCTGAGAAAGGGTTCTGTTCCCTAAGAATTGAACATTTACCTCGTGAAGGGGCCATCTTCGAGGCCAAGACTTATTAGTTATGATAGTCATGTCAGCCCCTGTGTCAAGTATCCCGTCAAACAGTTTGTTATTCATCTTAACTATCAATCTAGGCCTTTAAACTGTTTATAGAGGTTTGCCAAAATATATGTTTTTTATTTCCTTCTGTCATATTTGATTCAACTTCCATCATTAGTTTGTCATTCAGAGCGGTATGTGTCTTTACAATAGGCACAGAATTTTCTAATTGTCCTGAGGGAGATTGTCCTTCACTGTGACTGGGAATGTTTGGACCACCTGTGAAGTGTGGGCCTTTGAGAGGCCCCCCCCAAGAATTTCCCAATGGTAAAGGGTCGATCTACACACATTTGTCCAGTGTCTGCCTTTGCCACACCTTCTACATAACCCAGAAGGCTGAGGCCTTCTGTTCTACTCATTCCTGGGATTGTTATTTCTAGAGATGCTTTGCCTACAGTTTCTTTTTAGATGCCCAATCTTATCACAGTTATAACATCTGATGTGTTAATATCTTTTAAAACCTTTGGAGATGGCTTCTCCTACCCACGCGTATATTTCACCACAGTTAAGACCTCTGTTTTCTTGATGTCCTCTTAGACCTTTAGATATGGCTTCTCCTACCCATGCTTCTCGTGTTACTGTCATTATACTCAGTGATGGCTGTATATAGAACCCATTCATCCAAGTGTGCTGATCAAATTTTTAAAGGCCAAAACACTTGTTTTCATTGAGGATTCCCATTTTCATAAGCTAAAGATTCTATCAGTATTCACCTAGAATCTATGTCTGCTACCTCTAATTGTACTGCCCTAGATAATCTTTCTAGAAACACACTAAAATGTTCTCTAGATCTTTGCCTTATTTTGGTATAGGATTCTATCCTCTTCCCTAATTAATGAACCTTATCCCAAGCATTCAGAGCTGCTGTACTGCATAGAGACAAGATATGTTCATCATAGGCAGCTTGGGTTTCTGGGTCAGCATAAGACCCTCACCAATAATTTTATCTTGGGGAGCTTTATAACCTTTCTTTAAGCCCTGAAGTTCAAGAGCTTTTCCTTCCTCTCTCCACATAGCCCTCCATTCTAATTGAGAGGAGTTTTCAAGGACAGCTGATATTAATTGATCCCAATCCTTAGTGGTTACCTTGTTATTCCTTGCCCATGATTCTATTAATTGCTTCACATATGGTGAGTACATTCCATAAGAGACTACTGATTCCATTATACCTTTTAAATCTTTCATACATATTGGTTCTCACTGGTATGCAATGACACCTTTTGGGTGGTTTTTCATTAATAGATACAGGGAAAGCTCCCCTGACCCCAAATGGTGTGGAAACTTTTAAGTCTTTTTCATGCCCTGCTACCTGTAGTTCTTCCTCTGATGTATCAGATTGAAGGTCTTCTAAAGTCTGAAATCTATTCACCATTGTTTGAGTGTCTGAACTTCTTGAATCAAACAACTTTCTAGATACTTTCCTGCATCAGTCAGTTTCTTACTTTCTCCAACTACAAATGATTCCATGTTTTTAATATTCTCATCCTTAGATATTATCTGAATGGCTTGTAAACTGCCTTCCAGAACAATGTTCTATCTGCTAGCTTGCCATTAACCTCAGACATGGAAGAGATTCTATCATGGTCCAGTATTTAACTTTATTAGTAGCTTTCTCCGAGCAAGAATGAGCTGTTTCTGCTAGCATGTTAATGCATTGCATTGTTTCTGTTTTGGTTATTGAGGTATCAGACATGACACAAATTCTGTTTACTACTTGGTCATTTTTATGTTCCATGTTTTATGTTCTACCTGTCATCTCTCCAATGCCATCTTCAATATTCTGAACCGTTTTTTCCTAAGCAATCTGTTTTGATCCTTGTTACTAAATCTCCTATAGTTTGTACAAGTTACTTATTGTTTGTTCTAATCTCAAACCAATTTGTTAAGAATATCATGTTAATGATGAAACCCATTGCTATTACAAAATAAATGTACATATTGTTCCAGTCATAATTTTCTTCTGCTAAAATTCCTTCTATATATGAAGTAAAAGAATTCCTAAAGTCTGCATTGTAAAATTATCTGCCATGGGTATGGAAAAATTGGTCTCAGATATTATATCACCTTAAATTGCAAAGGATGTTACAATTACCTTAGGTGTAATTCTGCTGTCCTGGAACTTTGATGCTTTTAGTTGTAGATCTCAACTTGTGGTAGTTATTCCTGGAGGTGTCCCACCAAATAGCATCCAGCAGCAGAGGATCTGATCCCGGTTCTGCCCGGAAATGTACCACCAAATAGTGTCTGGAAGTGTACCACCACATAGCTTCTGGCAGCAGATGATCCTTGTAATCCAGGTCCCTGTAGAATAGCTCTTAACAAAATAAGGCAAGCGGGATTTTGTTAAATGAAGGAGAAAAATGAGCCGTGTACAAATTGCTGGGACAGCATGGCTAACAGGGCCGCCAGCAACTGGCAATGCAGGGCTGCAGGAATACACAAACAGGAAAGGCCCAGAGTCCGGGACTGGGGCTGCAGGGCTCTGTTGCAAATGCAATGTGAGGGAATGGGCAGGAGATGAGCAGTTGTCTCAGGGTTACAGTGGATATAAAAGGAGATGTAGGGCAGACACAAATGTCTTACAAGCTGTGGTGTGTCCACCTGGTTAGGCAAGGCAACGCCTGTTCAAGTACTTAGGGGTTAGGGAATGGTGACTGCTGCCTGGTTGAAACCCAGGTTCCTTGAAAATTCTGATCCTGCTTCTGACACCAGATATTGCAGTTTAATAAGGGTCAAGATAAACAAATAGGCTGAATAGATGTTTATTCAGGGAGAAATAACTTATAACCTAGACAGATGAATACCAGCAAGTTCCACCAGATGCTCTTCTCTCTGTGTCCTGCCAGCAAGAGAGCATTCCCCAGATCTTCCTCAGACCTAGTTCCACAGGTCACTTCCACCCCTGGCTCCACCCCCAGTGGGCATGAACAGTGCCACAGAAGGAGACAAAGTGAATATCCCACTACAAGGATGAGCTTGTTTATCCTCCCTCTCTCTTATATCTCTCTACCCATATCTCAAAGGGTATCCATGTATTTAATCCATTCTCTGTGAAATGAATAGGGTAATCTGTCAAATACATATTTGCTCAGTGCTCAGGTCTATAAAACAATAACAATATCATTTGTTTGGATATGAATGGCTCACTGGAGAACCCATTTTTTTCTTTGCTTTTTTTCAGTGAGAGGGTCTTATGTAGCCTGGCTGACCTTAAATTTTATGCAGGTGACTTTAACATTGAACTTCTGATTATCCTGCCTCTGTATCCAGAATACTAGATTTCATCTAGCTAAGGTTTTTTCCTTGTGTTCATCTAAGTGAGTCTGTCTTCAGAAGGTTTTCTTAATTTTGAATACAAGTACATTGTGGAAAGTGCTAAGGATAAAATATCTCTCTAAATACTTAAAGGCAAAAGGTGCTTTAGACTTGTTATTTTGTGTTGCCTCAGAGGGACTATGGTTTTATAATCTGCTCTGTTCTGTCTGAATAGTTTCAACTTGTTGGAATGAAAATTACTTGATGCCTAGAGAACTAGAATACTAAAGGGAAATAGCTCCTTGGGGAGGCAATTACCACTTAATGGATCTCATTGTCTGATGAATAAAAACCTGCCCAGGAAGAGAAGGGAGCTCATATATTCCAAAGTACTACATTACCAAAAGTCCTCCTCCATTTCCTCTTTCCTCTCATCCATTTGGAAAGCAATGGCTTAGATTATCCTGAAGAACAAAGCTTTTGTGTGTTGGGGTGGGGAAATTGTATGCTATTTGTGTGTGGGTAGATGTACATATGTGTGTTGGTACAACAGCATGTGTATGTGTTGTTGTGGAAACCACAGATTAACCTCAGGTATTGTTCTTTTCATGCTGTCATCCTTTTAAATAATGTGTACTCATTTAAGAATATCATATATGTATACATTGTGTCTATCACATATAGGAGAGGATCTGTCACTGGGACCTGTGCCTCAAAGATTAACTAGTCTAGCTGGCCAGTGAACTACATGGAATCTTCTACCCCTACCTCCCCAGCATGAGAATTACAATCATGTACCACCATACCCCCAAGCCAAGGGTGCTGAGGATTATACTCAGGGTCCCTATGCTCCTGAGATAAGTACTTTATCATCGGATCATCTTTCTAGCCCCTGAAAGAGAAATTATTTTCTGTTAGACGAATGGCATTTCTTCTTTAAGCATGAAATAAACCCCACCCCTTTTCAGCATTTTTATGGCACAACATTCAAACTAGAAAATGTGCACTTCCATGTCTCTATGAGGTAGACTTGGGGATTTGTACTTTGGGAGATAGGAGAGGTCTTGCCAACTAGGACATATGCATAAACAGTTTTGAAATACTTGCTTTAGAGATTTTTAAAGTTCCATACTTACTCTTTATTTTTGATGTGAAAAGACCCTTGGGACCAAGGCCAAGAGCTGAATTCTCCCATAACCCTCCTTTATATAACAATCTCCTTTGCCTTGCTTTATAAAAGAAAGGTACCTATGAATCAAAATGCTGTGCAGTGCCTTCTGGGTAACAAACAGATAATTAGAAATATTGTATCCAAAGCTATCCTCTAGGGGAAAAAATAACCTCTCACCTACATATTGGGATATGTGTTTCCAATAAATAATTATAATTATGTTGGCCAACTACCAATTTTTTTAATATATTGCATTTTGATCAAGTGTGCACTACAAAGAAACATTTCTTTTGGATTAAAATGTAATTAACAATTAAGCCATTAGGTCATGGTAATTTTAAGAATTCAATTTATATACACATTTCAGGGAAGTATGTTAGGGCAAGCAATAGAACATTAGAGCATAAAAATATATCCCAATAGAATAAATTATGAAGGAGAAATGATTTGGAAATATAAATTCAAAGAGAACAAGAAATAGCTTTATATTTTTGACAGTTAAGAGAAGAGCTTGTTTGTTTATTTTTTTAAACTGAAGATCATGGTTCAAATTGCTTTGGTATTTATAGTCCTTTAAAAATACTTAAAAGATTAATATGACTATTTTAATTTAAAATACCAATATTTATAGTGTGGTGGAAATGATGGCCTTTGCCAATATTTTAACTTGTGCTGAACAAGTTTAGATATCAACTTAAAAGTACCTGAAAAGATACATATTTTAAAAAACTTCATTTTAAGTGTGCTCAAATTTATAGAAATATCATAATGATAGTTCATATACTCTTGTTTGTTCTTCATATTCATCAAAACCAAAAATTAAACATTAACAGGGTAGCTAACTCCATGCCTTATTCAGATATTCTAGGCTTTTCATTCTTTTTAATTTACTTTTCATGATCTGTTTCCTCTTCCTTTTTTTTAACCTCCTGTTTTTTTGTTGTTCCAATGTACCATCTAGGATTTCATATTACATTAATTACCATGTCTCTTTAGTGTATTGTGATTGGTGACAGTTTTTTAGTCTATGCTTGTTGGCCACATCCTTGATATTTTATAGCCCTCAGTTTGAGATTTCTGATGTTTTCCCCTTGATTATATTTGGATATGGATGTATGTGAGACATATCCCAGGCAGTATCATTCTTATTACCTCACATCAAAGAGAAATTTATTATGTATGATGGATTTGAGTACAGTGAAAGGCAAAATGTGAAAACTTACAATTGCTAGACTATATATATAAATAGATTTCTAATTAGTCATAGTGTCACGCAGCTATAATTCTAGCATTTGGGGAAAAACTGGCAGAAAAACTGAGATTAAAGCAGCAAGCTCATCTCTAAACAAACAAGTGGATCCATTTAGATTTCTATGCCCATCTTACATCTGTATGATTATGTTTTTTCCTTAATTTTGGGGAATTTTCCCATGATTTTGTTGAGGCCTTTATTTATGTCATTTACCTGGGAATCTTATCCATCTATGCCTATAATTTGAAGATTTGATCTTTTCATAGTGTTCCACGGTTCCTGCACATTACTTCTTTTCATGTGTTTTTAACTATATACATACATACATACATGTTGTATAATTATTCCACATTATCTTGGAGTCTTGATATTCTCTCTTCTACTTGATCCATAATAAGTATAAGACCTTCCTTTGCATTTTTGGTTGGATTATTGGGTATCCCAATTCCATTTTCATTCCAGCATTCATTTTCTTTAATATTTATATTAATTTCAAATTTCAAAATGTGGATCATCTTTGTTGTTTCATTCTGTTTGTGTTTTCTTGGCATTATTCAGGCATTTATTGATATCTTTAAATTCTTCAAATTCATTTTTTTGGTCTTTTTTAAACCCTTTCATTCTTTGATGATTGATTATGAAAGACCTGCAGATCATGGACCGTCATGTTCCTACTCAGGAAAGGCAATACCCCAAACCACTCACGAGAAGTGGTGTTGCTGCAAAAGCATCAGGACTTTAACTGGGGTCCACAGTCATGTGCCACACAGGGGTAGAGGACTGAGAACACTGAGTACAGAATTGAGACAGCTTTTATAGGATTACAACAAAGCCCGCACATCTTACGTAAACCAATCATCTCATAGCATCCAGAGCCCGTACTGTACTGACCAATCTATTTAAACCATCCAAGCCCGCACTACTTTTTTTTTTTTTTTTATTGAAGTCAGGGTTATTGGTGTACACTGTCACTTCTGACTTTTTATATTAATTTATTTTATTTTATTTTATATAACAAAGTCCAATTAAATGAAAACAAACATTTATACACAATATTTTGGAATTTGGGTGTTGTTCTTTCCAAACTACTTCCTGATGGAAAGGGGCGCTGTCATGGGGGGATTTGAAGAATATTCCTAAATCCTGGCTGTAGTCTCTGAGGCTGCTTTGTCCAGCTGTTTTGAATGTAGGGTCACCTTGTACTCTGTTTCAGGCGGTCTGGCATGATCAAACCACATTAGTCTGGAAGGAATCCACATCTTTTCATTTTCTGTGGAAACAAAAATAGAAATCCTTTTCCCCAGTAACTTGTTCTTCAAGTTAAATTTTGGAGTCAAAGCATTTTTTTTTAATTTATTATTTTACATGTCGATCCCAGTTCCCTCCCTCCCTCCCCTCCAGCACTCCCTCCCTCTTTCCCCCCCTTTTACCCTCTCTGCCCTCTCACATGCACTCTAAACAACCTCCACTCCCAACCTCCCACCACAATTCCATATGTAGGGGAATGCCATCCAGTTGGGGTCATGTAGATCTGACAGGTCCTGTGAAGTAGGGACTAGGGCTTCTCTCCTGTCTCTAGAATAAGGCAATTATCCCTCCATGGGGGATATGTTTGCAAAGTCCTTTTGTGCACCAGGGATACATCCTGGCTCCACTGTCTGAGGTCTCTTAGACTGCTCAGACCTTCTGGATGAGACCCATATTCAGGGGGGCCTGAATCAGTCCCATGCTGGCTTTCCAGCTATCAGTCTGGTGGCCCTTAGCTCCTCTTTGTTCAGGTAAGCTGTCTCTATGTGCTTCTACCGCATGGTCTTGTCCTCTCCATCTGCTTCTGGGTTCTAGTTCGACTCAGTGTTTATGTATGGGTGTTCGCTCCTATTTTCAACAGGCATTAGTTGAAGGCTCCATGGAGAAGTTAGTTGTTAATCTTACTCTCCGGGAAGGGCATTTATGATAGCCTTTCCACGGAATCTCAAATTGTTAGTTGGGAGCAATCTTGTAGTTCTCTAGACCTTTCTTTGTGTTCAATTTTATCTTCAAACCAATATTGGCTCCCTCTTTTATGTTCTCTCTCTGTGTCTCTGTCTCTCTCTCTTCCTATCTTCTATTCCTAACCAGGCTCAATCTTCCTGGTCGCACATATTTTCCTTTCCTCTCCCTCATTTTCTCCTAATTCTCTTTTCTCTCTCCATTCGCTGCCCCCCTCCCACTTCACCTGAGCTCTGGGGGACTTGTCCCTTCCCAATTCTGTGAGGGACTTTATATGAATCTCTTAGAATACACCTTGTATCCTAGTTCCTCTGATGATGTGAATTATAGGCTGGTGATCCTTTGCTCTAGGTCTAAAATCCATATATGAGTGAGTACATACTGTGTTCCTCTATTTGTGACTGGGTTACCGCATTCAGGATAGTTTCTTCAAGTGATATCCACTTGCCTGCGAATTTCAAGATACCATTATTTTTTTCTTCAGAGTAATATTCCATTGTGTAGATGTGCCACATCTTTATTAACCATTCTTCAATTGAGGGGCATCTAGGTTGCTTCCAGGTTCTTGCTATTACACATAGTGCTGCTATGAACATAGTTGAACAGATGTCTTTGTTGCATGGATGTGAATCCTTTGGGTATATGCCTAAGAAGGGGATTGCTGGGTCCTGTGGTAAACTAATTCCCATTTTCCGGAGGTACTGCCATACTGATATCCAAAATGGCTGTATGAGTTTGCACTCCCACCAGCAGTGGAGGAGTGTTCCCCTTTCTCCACTTCTTCTCCAATATAAGTCATCACTGGTGTTTCTAATTTTAGCCATTCTGGCAGGGGTAAGATGGTATCTCAAAGTTGTTTTGATTTGCATTTCCCTGATAGCTAAAGATGTGGAGCATTTTCTTAATTGTCTTTCAGCCTTTTTTATTTCCTCTATTGAGAATTCTTTCTTCAGTTCTGTACCCCATTTTTAAATAGGGTTATTTGGTGTTTTGTTGACTAGTTTCTTCAGTTCTTTGTATATTTTGGAGATCAGCCCTTTGTCAGGTATAGGATTGGTGAAAATTTTTTCCCAGTATGTGGGCTGCTGTTTGGTCTTGTCCACTGTGTCCTTTGCCTTACAGAAGCTTCTAAGTTTGAAGAGGTTCCATTTATTAATTGTTTCTTTCAGTGTCTGTGCCCCTGGAGTTATG
This sequence comes from Phodopus roborovskii, assembly GCF_943737965.1. Lineage (NCBI taxonomy): Eukaryota > Metazoa > Chordata > Mammalia > Rodentia > Cricetidae > Phodopus > Phodopus roborovskii. The sequence continues at coordinate 56,053 of NW_026126164.1, read as the reverse complement.
TTCAAGAAGCAGTCTCTTATACCAATTTGTTCAAGGGTACCTCCTACTTTCTCTTCTAAGAGGTTCAATGTGGCTGGATTAATGTTGAGATCTTTGATCCATTTTGACTTGAGTTTTGTACATGGTGACAGACATGGGTCTATCTGCAGTCTTCTACACACCCTCATCCAATTGTGACAGCATCATTTGTTGAAGATGCTGTCTTAGCCCCATTGTATAATTTTAGCTGTTTTGTCGAAAATCAGGTGTTCATAGGTGCGTGGATTAATATCAGGATTTTCAATTCGATTCCATTGGTCTACCTGTCTATTTTTATGCCAATACCAGGCTGTTTTCAGAACTATAGCTCAGTAGTAGAGCTTAAAGTCAGGAATGGTGATGCCTCCTGAAGTTCTTTTATTGTATAGGGTTGTTTTGGCTAACCTGGATGTTTTGTTTTTCCATATAAAGTTGATTATTATCCTTTCAAGTTCGGTGAAGAATTGTGGTGGGATTTTAATGGGGATTGCATTGAATCTGTAGATTACTTTTGGTAAGATTGCCAATTTTACTATGTTTATCCTACCTATCCAAGAGCATGGGAGATCTTTCCATTTTCCGGTATCTTCTTTAATTTCTTTCTTTAGAGTCACAAAGTTCTCATTATATAGGTCTTTTACTTGTTTGGTAAGCATTACACCAAGATATTTTATGTTGCTTATGGCTTAAAGGGTGATGTTTCTTTCATTTCTTTCTCTGCCTCTTTGTCGTCTGAAAAAAGTAGGGCTACTGAATTTTTTTTTTGAGTTTATCTTGTATCCTGCTAGTTTGCTGAAGGTGTTTATCAGCTGTAGGAGTTCCCTGGTAGAGTTTATTGGGTCACTTATGTAAACTATCATATCATCTGCAAATAGAGACAGTTTGACTTCTTCCTTTCCAGGTTGGGTCCCCTTGATCTCCTTTTGTTGTCTTATAGCATTAGCTAGAACTTCTAGTACGATATTGAAGAGATATGGAGAGAGAGGACATACTTGTCTTGTTCCTGATTTTATAGGAGTTGGCTTAAGTTTCTCTCCATTCAGTTTGATTTTGCCAGTTGGTTTGCTGTATATTGCTCTTATTATGTTTAGGTATGTTCCTGTTATCCCTGAACTCTCCAAGACCTTTATCATGAAAGGGTGTTGAATTTTGTCGAAGGCTTCTTTTGCATCTAGGGAGATAATCATATGGTTTTTCTTTTTCTGTTTGTCTATATGGTGGATCACGTTGATAGATTTTCGTGTGTTAAACCATCCCTGCATTCCAGGGATGAAGCCTACTTGGTCATGGTGGATGATTTATCTGATGTATTCTTGAATTATGTTTGCCAGTATTTTATTGAGTATTTTTGCATCGATGTTCATCAGGGATATTGGTCTGTAGTTTTCTTTCTTAGTTGTGTCTTTGTGAGGTTTGGTTACCAAAGTTATTGTGGCCTCATAAAAAGAGTTTGGCAATGAACCTTCTGTTTCTATCTTGTGGAACAGTTTGAGGTGTAGTGGTATTAGTTCTTCCTTGAATGCCTGGTAGAATTCTGCGCTGAATCCATCTGGCCCTGGACTTTTTTTGGTTGGAAGGCTTTTGATGACTGCTTCTATTTCATTGTGGGTTATAGGTCTATTTAAGTTGTTTGTCTATTCTTGATTTAATTTTGGTAAGTGATAGTTATCCAGAAACTTGGATTTCCTTTGAATTTTCAATTTTTGTGGAATACAGATTTTTAAAGTATGACCTCTTATGTGACTATCCTCTGTTTTCTTTATATGGGCACTTAGTGCAATGAACTTCCCTTGTAGCACTACTTTTAGGTGTCCCATAACTTTGGGTATGTTGTATCCTCATTCTCTTTGAATATTAAAAAGTCTTTAATTTCTTTCTTTATTTCTTCTTTGACCCAGGAGTGGTGCAATTGCACATTGTTCAGTTTCCATGAATTTGCAGGTTTTCTGCTATATGTGTTGTTGTTTAATTTCATTTTTAAAGCATGGTGGTCTGATAAGATACAGGGGACTATTCCTATTCTCTTGTATCTGTTGAGGTTTGTTATGTCGTCTAGTATGTGGTTGATTTTAGAGAAGGTTCCATGTGGAGCAGAGAAGTTGTATTCTTTTGTCTTTGGATGGAATGTTCTATAGATGTCTGTTAACCCCAGTTGAGACATAACTTCTGTTAATTCTTTTGTTTCTTTGTTGAGTTTCTGATTTGTTGTCCTGTCAAGTGTTGAGAGTGGTGTATTAATGTCTCCCACTATAAGTGTGTGAGGTTTTATATGAGCTTTTAGTTTTAGTAGTGTTTCTTTTACAAATGTGGGTGATTTTGTATTAGGGGCATAGATGTTCAGAACTGAGACTTTATATTAATGGATTTCTACTGTGATGAATATGAAATAACCGTCTTCATCTCTTTTGACTAATTTTGCTTTGAAGTATAACTTGTTAGATATTAGGATAGCTACGCCTGCTTGCTTCTTATATCCATTTGAGTGTAAAATCTTTTCCCAACCCTTCACCCTGAGGTAATATCTATCTTTGAAGCTTAGATGTGTTTCTTGTATGCAGCAGAAGGATGGATTCTGTCTTTGTATCCATTCTGTTAGCCTGTGTCTTTTTATAGGTGAATTAAGACCATTAATGTTGAGGGTGGGTAAGGACCATTGATTGTTGATGCTTGTTTGATTTAGGTTTGTTTTTGGCAGTGGTATTGTGAATATATTAGTTCTGCTTTAACCTTGGTTTCTGGTGTAGTTGGATTATCTGGTGTCTACATTTTTGTGGGCGTAGTTACCTTCCTTGGGTTGGAGTTTTCCTTCCAATACTTTTTGTTGGGCTGGATTTGTAGATACGTATTTGGAAAATCTGGATTTGTCATTAAATATCTTGTTTTCTCCATCTATAGTTATTGAGAGTTTTGCTAGATATAGTAGCCTAGGCTGGCTTCTGTGTTCTCTTAATACTTTTAGAACATCTATCCATGACCTTCTGGCCTTGAGGTTTTCCATGGAGAAGTCAGGTGTAATTTTGATAGGTCTTCCTTTATATGTTACCTGGCCTTTTTTCTTCACTGCTCTTAATATTCTTTCTTTATTCTGTATGCTAGGTGTTTTGATTATTATATGTCGTGGGGTCTTTTTTCTTTGGTTCAGCCTATTTGGGGTTTTTTATGCTTTTTGTACTTACATGGGCATGTCCTTCTTCAGATTTGGAAAGTATTACTCGATGATTTTGTTGAGTATGTTTTCGGAACCTTTGAGCTGGGCTTCCTCACCTTCCTCTATTCCTGTTATTCTTAGGTTTGGCCTTTTCATGGTGTCCCACATTTCCTGGATGTTTTGTTTTAAGGATTTGTTGGATTTATGGTTTTCTTTGGTCGATGAATCTATTTCTTCTATTTTATTTTCTGCGCCTGAGATTCTCTCTTCCATCTGTTGGATTCTGTTGGTTATGCTTGTGTCCGTAGTTCCCGATTTTTTGCCCAGCTTTTCAATTTCCAGCATTCCTTCAGTTTGTGTTGCCTTTATTTTCTCTATTTCAGTTTTCAAGTCTTGAACTGTTTCCTTCACCCACTTAATTGTTTTTTCTTGGCTTTCTCTACTTTCCTTAAGGAAATTGTTCATTTCTTCCACTTTTTTGTTTCTTTTTTCCTCCATTTCTTTAAGGGATTTTCTCACATCTTCTTTGAGGGTCTCTATCATTTTTATGATGATAATTTTTAAGTTGTTCCATTCTGCTTCCTCTGCTTTGTTGTTGTGTTCCATTCTAGTTGGTGTAGATTCCCTAGATTCTGGTGGTGTCATGCTTGTCTTTCTGTTGTTAGGTGTTTTCTTGTATTGCCTTCTTCCCATAGCTTCTTCCAGTAGGTGTTGGTGGTGTCTCCCCCTCTCTATCCCCGATGGGCTTATGTGGGTCAGAGATTCAATATCTGTGGCTTTGGGTGGTCCAAGCTCTCTAGTAGGTTTCTCTGCAGACAGGGATCCAGGGATGGGGTCAAGGATGAGGATCCAGAAGAAGATGCCAGCAGGTACTCACAGTGGTCCTCTGGCCAATATCTCTGGCCAATAGCTGTGGCCAATAGCTGGCAAAAGAGGGCAAGGGCTAAGCTGGAACTTGATAAGGTTTTGCAGGATAGTGGGATCTCACTGGAAACTGGTGCTCTCCAGCTGAGACTTCTTTCTTTGGCAGAGACCAAGATTTGGGGGTCAAGGATCTTGCCTGCAGGAACTCAGAGTGGACCTGCAGAGATAGACGGATCTCTGGGAGGGGCCCGGGACTCCAGCAGAAGACTGGAGGCGGGGTCAGAGACCAAGCAGTTGGAAATTAAGGGTGGTCCTGTGTGGATAGTCAGGTGTCCTTTGTTCAGAGTTGCTCCCAGAAGTCTCTGATGTAGGGTGGACTGTTGGCTCCACCCTCTGTCCCAGTGCTCAACCAGAGCAGCAGGACCATGGGTGGGGTTTGGCACCAGGTAGGGGGAGCAGGCTGTTGGTGGGCATGGGTTGGGGTGTATCAGAGCACCAAAAGTGCTCTCAATGGGGACTGGAGACAGGAACAGCAGGATCAGGGGCCAACCCAGGGAGTTTGGGTGGGGCCAAACTCGGGCTTTATAGGCCAATCCATTTTCTATAGCCCTGGATATCTGGATCTGTGTGGCTTCCTAGGTGGGGTGACAAATGGCAGCTAGGTTAGGTCACTGGGGCGGGGGTTCACAAGCAGTTTAAAAAGATATGCAGCAAGGAGTGTGACCTTTCCCTATTTACAGGCTGAGGACAGGGTCTGGAATTTAAGGTATTTAGTATTTTTAAACTTCTAGCTTTCTGGGTCACTGGAGAATTAGGCTCTATTTTACCAGCCTTACAATGATTCCTTGTCCTGAAGTTCATCCAGGTAATTTGTAACATGAATAATTAAAATCCAGAGACAGATATAAGGGTTCAAACTGATAGCCAGGCAAGAAAAGCAGCAGGGTGATCCTGGCTCTGCAAATCCTCAGAGTGCAATGTCTCTCCACAAATCCTCCAAGACAATAGTTCTCCCTGTCTGGAAACTTAATGTCCACATTAGACACTTTGCTTCTTTCTTTTATACCTCCCTAGTGGTGGGGTTAAAGTATGTGATCCCAAGAGGTATGATCACCTTTGCCTGAACTGTTTAACTTTAGACCTGGATCAATTTCCTGTAGTTCAGTGTGGCCTTGAACTAACAGAGATCCATCTGCCTATCTCCTGAGTTCTCAGATTAAAAAGGTGTGTGCCACCACTGCCTGGCTATATGCCTATCTAGTATGGCTGCAGGGATTAAAGGTGTATATCACCACTGCCTGACCTCCATGGCTTGTGACTAGCTTTGCATTATGAATCCTCAGGCACACTTTATTAAATCATAAGTAGTATCACCACAGTAATTCACAGTGGAGATCATTCCAATAGGAATGGTGCATTCTTGGTAAAGGAACACTATCTTGGAATTTCATGTTGTTTGGGATTTTTCAACAAGACCTGAGCTTATTTCATCAGCTGTGTTGGGTAGATGTTTAAGTGTTTTGCTTGTTTTCAAGTTTGTTTTATCTCAGATCAGATATAAGGAGTTGGTATGACAATCCTTTAGATACTACTCAGTGTTGATTTTGGATTGGAGGAATGAGGGTGATTCCAAATTAGTGATAAGCACAGGAAGTATGAAAAGGGAACACAATTGGATCTGCATAGACTGGTATACAATCTATGCTAACTGAACTATGCTGAGGAGTGTGAGGATGATGTGGATGGGCCAATGTCCTGAACACTCACTAGGCTAGGCTAGTGTCTATGTTGTGTGATTGGAGCTAAACCTCATTGCTGAGAATGATGTGCAAAGGCAAAGTTTCACAGACATACCAGGCTGGGACAGCACACAAATGGATATCACAGGCTAGGTCTGGAAGCTGTATATTGTGCAGGCAGGTTAGTGTCCAGCAGCTTTACCATACTTGGCTGGCATGCAGTGTTTGTGACCCTAAAACTAAACCTAGAGGTTGAGAATAGCACAGGGAGGCTAGGGCCTGCAGAACGCATAAGTATGACATGACACATAGGATGTATAATCTGGGTTAAGGCTGGAGGTTGGTTATGGCATGGTCACACTAGGGTCAAATGAACTCACCAGACTAGGCTGAAAAAAGTAGATGTATAACATGTGCTAGATATGGAAGTTGAGAAAAACAGAATTCTGATTCATAAATTGTGTACCCAGCTCAGGAAACAAACTCATGGTCTACAATTGCCAGCTCAGAAAAACAACTTGGTATCTTTGTAGAAAGGTTGGATGTTGTCTCTAATGACAACCCAGGAAGCTGGACAATAGCTTCAGTATCAATCAAACCAAATCAGCAAGGAGTTACATAATAGCTGACAACTTCCTTGCTTTTGTTTCCCTTTCCTAAATGACCCATTGACAGAACCCAAAATGCATATTACTAACAAAGAACATAGGATATCTCATACTAACTAACCTGCCCATCATTTCCCCACACTAACAGCTTCTAAGCACTCCATTTTCCAGACTATATAGCTTTCTCCGTCTTTTGTCTACTGTAGAGTCTCTACCAAAATACACTGGCAGCACCTGACTTCATTGCTTTATCAAGCTATGAGCAAATACTTTGGGTATTGTATGTTGGTTAGTGTGATGGTTAATGTTAATTGTCAACTCAACAAAACCTGGAATTACCTGCAAGATGAGCCTATGGAGATGCCTGAGGTATTATCTTGACTACAGTCACTGGAGTGAAAAGACCTATGTCCTTTTAGTAGCATAATTACTCAGTCAGGAATCCTGGACTGTGTAGGAGTGGAGAAAGTAGGATGAGCAGTAGCATTCACACATTTATTGTTCTATTCTTCTGGCTCTGGTTATAATGTAGCCAGTTTTCTCAAGCTCCGACTGCTCTGACTTCCCTGACAGGACTAAATAAAACCTGGAAAGGCAAGCTAGATAAACACTTTCTCCCTCTAGTTGTCTTTGTCACAGTATTTTATCCCAGCACCAGGAAAACAAACTAATAAAGGAGGAATTGCTGAGGACTAAACCCACAGCCTCCTGCATGCTGGGCATGCACACTGTTACTGAACTGTACTGAGCAAGTTTTTGAGAACATCTATTCTGTAACTCACTAATAGATCGGAAGTGAGCAAGAAGAGGCAGGCATGGTTCTTTTAAATTATTTCCACAAATATTTCCATATTTGTTTCATAGTAGGCTTGTAATCTAAATGTATGTGTGTGTGTGTGAAAGAGTTTTATTGTTCATATTATTCTACTTTTGGTTATTGGATATTACTTGTCTTTTTTTCTGATTTCCTTTGTCTAGTTCTCATCTTTTAGTTCCTTTGAGAACTGCTTAGTTTCTGCCACTACAAAAATCTTCAAGCTCATCCTGTATATATTCTGCTCCTGTCCTAAATCAGCTGTTTATCCAAGAATTCCTAGTTCTTATCATTAAGAAATGAAATACAGAAAATATAGAAATCAAAATTGTTAGCACTGGATGTGTGTTGTTTTATTGGGATTCCACTCTCCATGTTCGTTGCAGTCCTCTGCTTAGTTTATCTGTAATTTCTTTTTCTTAATAGTGAGAAACACGAGTCCATTATATATCATTTATATACTTATGAGTTCAATTACACTATATTGTTAAGTTGTTCAAGATTTTGTTCAATAGCAGTTTGAGAAACAGGTCTGCCAGTTATAGTACACTGTCCATATGTAGCTGCTTTGCATTTTTAAGACATTTTTAAGACTCATGCATTTTTAAGACAAACACCATTTTCCAAAGTTTCTTAATTAGCTGCTTTGCCCCACACCTTTTACAAAGGTTATGTAGTAATAAACTTAGGTGATACTTTCAAAGCAAATGATACCCACAGACTCATAGGGAGTGGCATTATTGGAAGTGTGGCTTTGTGGGAGTAGGTGTGACCTTATCTGAGGAAGTGTGTTACAGATGGTGGCCTTTGAGGTTTCAGATGCTCAAGTCTGTCCCAGTGTCACTTACTCCTCCTGCTGCCTTCAGATCCAGATGTAGAATTCTCAGCTACTTCTCCAGTGCCATGTCTCCTTGCATGTTACCATGTTTTCAGCCATGATGATAATGGACTAAACCTCTGAAGTATAAGCCAGCCTCAATTAAATGTTTTCCTTTATAAGGGTCATCATGGTCATGGTGTCTATCCATAGCAATAAAAGCCTAACTAACTAAGACGACTTATTATACAGCAGCTGATGAATTTTGTTTTTATTTGTAAAAGGTAATTATTTTTAGCTCTTGACAAATGCACATTTCCTGTAGCTTTGACACTGGTTTCATCACGCTAAAAGTATTCCTGTGTATCTATCTTGTTTTTAATATGTTTTATTTTTCCTATATGCATCTAAGTGGATTTTGATAGAAATAATACTCCCATTCCTTTTATATTCGTGTCTTTTTTCTTTTTAATAGAAAATGGGTTTTCATTTTTGTTTTTAAATATAGATTCCAGATCATCATAGCAAGGATACTGTGATGTAAGGAACTTGGTGTGGCTAGTCTTATCTATAATCAAGAAAAAAGGTAAATATATGAATGCCTATCTTCTAGTGCTTAGCTAGCCTTTTCATCCATAAACCACAACCCCCTACTTGATGAATCTTTGAAAAAAAAAACTTTTTCATCTTGTAAGCTATGTCTTCATTTTGGTGTCCGTCTTCTTTTCTGTTCAAATCTTTTCATTTGTTTGTTTCATATGCTCCTACTTGTCAATTTTGGGGATTATTTTCTGCACCAATATAGTCCTTTTCAAAAAGTACTTGTCTTTGACTATATTTTGAAGTATTCTGCCCATTTTTTTTTTCACTAGAAGTCTCAAAGTTTCTAGTATTGCCTTCAGGCTTTTGCACTGATTTTTAGTGTAGGATGAGAGATATAGAAAGTAAATATGAGAATAGATTTTATTTTTGTATGTGTGTATCACTGTCCCTACACCATTTGTTGCTGTTTCTTTTTTCCATTACTACATGTTTTTTGACATTGCCATCAAAAACTAGGTGTCTGCAGCTCTGTGGATTCATTGGCCTATGTGTTTGTCTATGTGTTTGCATTTATGTTTGGCTAAGAATTTCTTTGGCTATCTCTTATTACTAAATAAGGCTTCTAGTTGGTCAAGGGGGATCCGTGGAAATTCCCAAATATTTTAGGCTGATGCTGAGACAAAGATTATTCTCTACAAACTGACAGTAGGGCTCCATTGCCAAAGACAATGTCCACATAATTCATTGACATGGAGAAGTTGAGCTGGTGCCTACATGAAGCCTTCAGCCCTCCATTCTACTCTCTTTAGTGTGGGGAGATACTCTGCAGGCTAGTAAAAGAGGAACGTAAAGACCAACCCATCACAAAAATATTTGATATACAATCTGTCCTGGCTGCCAGATATCCTAGGACAATGTTGACACAAAATTTGTGGGAAGAAGTAAACAATAGCTGATTTTACTTAATGCTTACTCCACGAGATGGAACCCATACCCAATATTTCATGGGTAACTAAGATCCTGATTCTAGATAGCTCAGAGACATTGGGCAAAACCAAACATTACTGCTCTAAAAAATAAAGTAATAATAAAAGACTCCTAATGATATTTTGTTATACTCATAGATCATTGCCTTATTCAGCCTCCAGCAGATAGGAACAAATGCAGACACCAACAGTCAGATATTTTGGAGAGAGAGAGAGAGAGAGAGAGAGAGAGAGAGAGAGAGAGAGGAGGGCATAGAGTTCTTGGAACACATAGCTCTAAATACAATGTCTCCATCATCTCTCCTCTTCAAGCATGGTGAATCCTGTAGAACACCTCAGAAGAGGAAGAAGAAAGAGCATGAGACCCTGAGGGGATGGAAGACACACATGAAAAACCAAAGCCCTCTAAATAAACATGAGCAAGTCTCATATGAACACAAAGTGACTGAAGCAGCTACCATAAGCGCCTGCCCCAGATAATTTGCATGTATATTATAGCTTTCAGCTTACTATTATTTTATACACACACACACACACACACACACACATTTTATTTTACATATTAATCCCAGTTCCCTCTCCCTCTCACCCCTTCCCACTCTCCCACCCCAACCCCCCCTCACTTCATGGGGAGGGTGATGCCTTCCTGGAGGGGTCATCTAAATCTGTCAAGTTATTTGAGTAGGGACTAGGACTCCCTCCTATCTCTAGGCTAAGGGAGTATCCCTCCACGAGGAATGTGCTCCTCAAATCCTTTCATATACAAGAGATACATCCTGGTTCCACTGTCAGAGGTCCCTTAGACTGCCCAGGCCTTCTAACTGAGACACATATTCAGGGCATCTGCATCTGAGTCGATACAATCCTGTTTTCCCAGCTATCAGTCTGGGGGTCCATAAGCTCCCCCTTGTTCAGGTCAACAGCTTAGTATTATTTTTGGACTCCTAAATATGTGAACGAGTAGATCTCTGATTCTTGTACCTTTACTTTGGGCTCTTTCCTTTCTGTTTGTTTGCCTTGTCCAGTCTCAACGTGATGATATTTGTTTCATCTTATTGTATTTTATTTTGTCATGTTTGGTTGCTTTCTCTTAGAAACCTGTTCTTTTCTAATGAAAAACATAATTGGAGTGAATCTGGTGGTGAGGAGGACGTGGGAAGGGTAGAGGGAGGGGAAACCATTATGAGGATATATTGTATGAGAAAAGAATCTATTTTTAATTAAAGGATTATTAACAAAATCCCACACATCTAACAATGATCACACCTTGAATGCGTTTTTAAATATGGCTTAGCTTCCAGGTGCTTATGAACAGAACAACTGAGAAAAACCTTAACAAGAAAAAACTTGTCAGTATTTTATGTAACTTACATTAAAATACTAGTTTTAGATGTGCTTTGAAGTGAAGTCTAGTAAAACAAAAGAATCCCTTACTATTTTTTTAAAGGATTGGTTTGGCTCTACTGGGACTTTTATGTTTCTGCATGAATTTTAGGGTTGATTTTCCAGTTTCATGAAAAAAGACATTTGAATTCTGCTAGAGTCTTTGAATCTGATGATGACCATAACTTTTCTCCCCATATCAACTCTTCTGATCCATCATCACAAATACCTTTCCAACTTTCATGGTTTACTTTAAATTCCTGAAGCTATTGAGAACGAGATATTTTTCCTAACATGATGCATTCCTACTTAGATGTCATACATTCATGTATTCTTCACAACACTTAGTTTTTTCCTTTACTCACATGATTGAATCTGTCTGTATTCCTCTTATGTGCATATTATTCCTTTAGTTATCTTTTGCTGTGCTGACTTTAAAGATCTTGAACAGCTTTATTTTTGTGCATGACTTGAAATGTCCTTATTTTTCTGTCTTCAAAAGAGCATGCCTGGATTTCTTAATATTGGATGTTATTTACTTTCAAGGCTTGAAATAGATCATTCTATGCTTCTTTTGGACAATACCAGAAATCACATAAGACCTGATTTCTAGAGAAGAGTTATAGGCAGTAGAATTATAGGCCATGAACAGCTGCTGACAGAGGGGATTCAGTGTTCTTCATGGACAAACAACTGATAGGCAACAATAAATGGACTCAGAAAATTTTATTTATCTGTCTGTCTACCTGTATGTACTTACATATACATCTATCTGTCTATGTATGTATGCATGCATGTATCTATCTACCTATCTACCTATCTATCGATCTATCTATCATCTATCTATCTATCTATCTATCTATCTATCTATCTATCTCACAATACTTGAAGAAGCCATGAATTTGAAGAGGGGATTAATATCTAAGGAGTTAGTAAAGGGAGACGGATGGGTAAAAATGATTCAAATATAGTAATCATGCATGAAAATCTCAAAATCACTATGCCTCTGCTGAATATGTATAGATGTTATTAGTTTTAGGTACTCCAAACCTTTATAGTATTTGAACTATTTATGTGACATTTACATTGTGCCAAATATTTTAAGTAATTGAAAGAATGCAAAGTTTTTGGGAGGATGCACAAATTTTATGGAAATATCATGCCACTTAATATCAAGGGCATTTGGGATTTCTGCATAAGTAAGGGTCATGGAACCAATCCCTACAGCTACCAATTGATGCCTCATTTAGTATGCTTTTTCTTATATATGCACATTTAAGGTATAGCTTTATTTATAAATTATCTAGAGTAAGAAAAATTTTAAAATAACCAATAGAATAATTATGAGACTAGCCCTCACTCGCCGCCGATGGCCTGCTTCGCCTCGTGCGCTCTCGCTGCAGCCCTGCAGAAATGCTTCAACTACCCACAGTCCTTCATGAGATGAGACCAGTGTCCCGGGTGCTGGCTCCTCATCTCACTCAGGCCTATGCCAAAGATGTTAAATTTGGTGCAGATGCTCGAGCCTTAATGCTTCAAAGTAGACCTTTTAGCCGATGCTGTAGCTGTTACAATGGGGCCAAAGAGAAGAACGGTGATTATTGAACAGAGTTAGGGAAGTCCCGAAGTAACAAAAGACGGGGTCACTGTTGCCAAGGCAATTGATTTAAAGGATAAATATAAAAATATTGGAGCTAAACTTGTTCAAGATGTTGCCAATAACACCAATGAAGAGGCTGGGGATGGCACCACCACTGCTACTGTTCTGGCACGTGCTATTGCCAACGAAGGTTTTGAGAAGATCAGCAAAGGGGCTAATCCAGTAGAAATCCGGAGAGGTGTGATGTTGGCTGTTGATGCTGTAATTGCTGAACTGAAAAAACAATCTAAGCCTGTGACGACCCCTGAAGAAATTGCTCAGGTTGCTACAATTTCTGCAAATGGAGACAAAGATATTGGAAACATCATTTCTGATGCAATGAAAAAGGTTGGAAGCAAGGGCGTCATCACAGTGAAGGATGGAAAAACACTGAATGATGAATTAGAAATTATTGAAGGCATGAAATTTGACAGAGGATATATTTCCCCATATCTTATTAACACATCAAAAGGTCAAAAATGTGAATTCCAAGATGCCTATGTTCTGTTGAGTGAAAAGAAAATTTCTAGTGTCCAATCCATTGTACCTGCTCTTGAAATTGCTAATGCTCATCGGAAGCCCTTGGTCATAATTGCTGAAGATGTTGATGGAGAAGCTCTAAGCACACTTGTTTTAAACAGGATAAAAGTTGGTTTTCAGGTTGTAGCAGTCAAAGCTCCAGGTTTTGGGGACAATAGGAAGAACCAGCTTAAAGATATGGCTATTGCTACTGGTGGTGCGGTATTTGGAGAAGAGGGGCTAAATCTAAATCTTAAAGATGTTCAAGCTCATGACTTAGCAAAAGTTGGAGAGGTAATTGTCACCAAAGATGATGCCATGCTTTTGAAAGGAAAGGGTGACAAAGCTCAAATTGAGAAACACATTCAAGAAATCACTGAGCAGCTAGACATCACAACTAGTGAATATGAGAAAGAAAAGCTGAATGAGAGACTTGCTAAACTTTCAGATGGAGTGGCTGTGTTAAATGTTGGAGGAACAAGTGATGTTGAAGTGAATGAGAAGAAAGACAGGGTTACAGATGCTCTCAATGCTACAAGAGCAGCTGTTGAAGAAGGCATTGTTCTAGGAGGGGGCTGTGCTCTGCTTCGGTGCATCCCAGCCTTGGATTCATTAAAGCCTTCTAATGAAGATCAAAAATTAGGTATAGAAATTATTAAAAGAGCACTCAAAGTTCCTGCAGTGACAATTGCTAAGAATGCAGGTGTTGAAGGATCTTTGATAGTTGAGAAAATTCTGCAGAGTTCCTCGGAAGTTGGTTATGATGCTATGCTCAGAGAGATTGTGAACATGGTGGAAAAGGGAATCATTGATCCAACAAAGGTTGTGAGAACTGCTTTACTGGATGCTGCTGGGGTGACCTCCTTGCTAACTACAGCAGAAGCTGTAGTGACTGAAATTCCTAAAGAAGAGTAGGACCCTGGAATGGGCGCAATGGGTGGAATGGGAGGGGGTGTGGGAGGTGGCATGTTCTAATTCCTAGAATAGTGTTTTGTTTGCCCTTATCAATGAACTGTGACAGGAAGCTCAAGGCAGGTTCCTCAGCGTTAACTTCAGAGAAGTCACCTGAAGAAAATAACTGAAGAGAAGGCTGGCTGATCATTATAACCATCAGTTACTGGTTCCCATTGACAATATATAATGGTTTACTGCTGTCATTGTCCATGCCTACAGATAATTTATTTTGTATTTTTGAATAAAGACATTTGTACATTCCTGATACTGGGTGAAAGAGCCATATACCACTGTCCTGCTTTCAACTTAAACCCCTGAGGCAGTTCTGTTCTGTTACAGTCAGGATTGTAGTGCTGTCACCAGGTGAGTTCAGAAGCAGCCTCTCTGTGGAGAGTGAGAATAACTGTGTACAAAGTAGAGAAGTATCCAATTATGTGACAACTTTTGTGTAATAAAATTTTGTTTAAAGTTAAAAAAATAACTATGAGACTATAAAATTATACAAAACGTTACTTGATTTATTATCACTTATCCAAACATCAATATCTTCAAAATAAAAGCTCACTGCTTGAAGCTGTAAAAAGTGAAATCATGGGAAAGTGGGAATGTACTGATTCTGTTTGTTCTCAAATGCACTGTTCTGAGAAGTTTATTTCTCATATTTTGTACAAACTTTTAAACAAAATGATGCTTGTCTTGCATGTTTTTACTTATGATGGAATTGCCACCCCAAGGTCTGAAAGGCTCTTTCTTACATAAATGTTTCTAATTTTTAGGACCTCCAAAAGACAGTATTGCATAGGAAACTCTGATTCAAAAAAAAAAAAAAAGCCATTTCCTGATATCTAATCAATACCAAGAAGATTAGGGTTAGAATTCTGTAACATTTCATCAAACCCAATATTCATTCTAGATACCATTTTCCCTCTCATTTCTTAGTGATCATTTTTCACCCTTTATAACTTTAGTTCTCAACCTGTGGGTCATGACCCTTTTGGGGGATTGAATGACCATTTCACAAGGGTTGTATATCAGATATCCAGCATGCCAGATATTTACATTATGATTCATAACAGTGGCAAAATTACAGTTATGAATTAGCAATAAAAATAATTTCACGTATGTGGTCACCACCATATAGGAACTGTGTAAGGAGTATGGTTTTTTCCTCACTCTGCCTGGTCTTGTCCCGCCACCACACCAGCCCCAAATAATACACAGAGACTCTGTATTAGATATAATTCTGTTGGCCAGGTACTAGTTTCTTATCGGCTAGCTCTGTCTTAAGTATTAACCCATTTCTGCTGATCTATGTATTTCTCTTACCGGGGACCTGGCCAGCATTCTGCTTTCTCCAGACTCTCCATCTTGGCTCCTCCTTCCTCCAATCCTGCTTGTCTCCTAGTCCCGCCTATCTTGCTTTCGTATTGGCCAACAGTGTTTTATTCATTAAACCAGTATGAGAAACATATACAGAATGATATCTCCCATCAGAACTGTATTAAAGGGTCACAGCATTAAGAAGGTTGAGAACCACTGCCCTGACATATATGCATCACTTTCATTTTTCAAACCAGCTTGTATCTTTCAGGGTCCATTCCTTATTTTCTTAGATATGTCATTAGATGTGTAATATATCATATAATCAAGTGTCTGAGAGCCTCAATCTGAAAACAAAGGCTACATATTTTGTCTCTGGATATTGGTAGCAATTTATCAGTTTTAATCAAGAGTCTCTCTTCATTGTTTTTTAGATAGTCCACATACATTGTTAAAATAAGGCTTTTGTTCTCAATCTGTAAAAATGAGTTTTGAAGGGCTTTCAGAGTAATATTCAACTATATTTTTACTTAGATGGTAGGGCTGAAATACTCAGGTTACTGGTGTTGCATAAGCCAAGGTACACAACATTTGCAAAAAAAAAAAAAAAAAAAAAAAAAAAAAGACAGAGGCATATTTCTAATCATATGATTACATGCTGTATTTACCAGATTTCAGCAATATCTGTTAATTTGCTTTCTAGAAAATTTGACCTTCATTTTTTAAATTTTTAAAGTAAAGATAGTTGATAGAGGATGTTGGAAAATGTCAATCACCTTCAAAATAATAAGCCTTATTCTTTGACTTGAAAGTTACTTTGTTTTGCCTTATACTTGGCATATTTCTCTATTTGAGTATGAGTTTTCTTACATGACATACATTCAAAGTTCAGTCATATTATGTAGCACAATGCTATCAGTGCATGAAAACTTAGAGTTATCTAAAAGTTAGAACTGAGGATGGAATGATGCTTCAGCAGTGAAGATTACTTATCATTCTTGTAGATGACCTGGGTTGAGTTTCCAGAATACACAATAGGGTACTCACGACCACCTGTAATTCCAGATCCAAGGAATCTGAGACCCTCTGAACTCTGATTGTACTTGTATTCATGTACATAAACTCATACATGCACATGATAAACAAATATGTACATCTTTTACAAAGAAAGAAAAGTTATAACTGGAGGAGGTCTGAGAAGATGGTTTAGTTGGTAAAGCACATGCCTCATAAGTGTAAGAGAAGACTGGAGTTCATAACCCTAGACTCCATATAGGAAGTTGCTAAAATGGCATATGCTGGTGGTCTCAGTATTGGTGGGATAGGAGATGGAGACAGCTAGCATGGCATATGTGAAATTAGAGAGTGATGAAAGACCCTGTCTCAAAAAAGTGGAAGGAATCTTAAGACTGACACGTGAGGTTTTTCTCTATTTCTACACAGTCACTATGCACATATATACCTATCCACACACATGTACATAAACAGTACATACATTTAAAAAAGAATCACGTATTACACTAAAAGGAAGAAATAGTAGGCATGCAATGGGTTGTGATAGAGAAAATATGGGGCTTAATGGAGGGTCAACTAAAATTAAAAGAGTATGAATAAAAGTATAGGAACTTATTACTTTACAAACAGATTGTCTTAGTTCTTTTCTACTGCTGTGATAAGGCACCACAACCAAGGCAACTTATAAAAGAAAGAGTTTAATTTGGGGCTTATGGCTTCAGAGGATTAGAGTCCATGACCATCATGGCAGGAAACATGGAAGCAGGCTGGCAGTTATGGAACTGGAGCTCACATCTTCAGCCACAATCATGATATAAGTGAGAGCTCACTGGGAATGGTGTAGACTTTTGAAACCTCAAAGCCCACCCCTGGTGACACACCTCTTCCAACAAGGCCTCACCTACTAATTCTCAAAAAGCCTTAACCACTTGGTACCAAATATTCAAAATATGATCTTATGGAGGCTGTTCTTATTCAAACCACCATATCAACTTAAAAATATCTTATAAAAAGTTTAAATGAAAGTATGCTGCATGGGTGGATAATGCTTCTCACAGAAAACATGGGATTTTCTTGAAAGCCTTACTACTAAATGTGGGATACTTCCTTGTGAAGCTTCTTTCTCTCTGGGAAGTATTCATGATATTGGAAGGGGCTATGTGGCCTTCTAGAGGATATAGAGTGTCATCAATGGTTTTCCCAGTATTGGACTCTGAATGGTACAATAACAACCTGCTAGGCAAGATATGTCAATTCGTTCAATACTGGCATAGTTATTATAGTAATAATCACCTGATTTCTGATTGAATTTGAGGTCCTATCTACAGGATGGAATACATACCTAGTTTTATCTGATCAAAAGCCCATGGATGGGGAGATCATAGGCCCTAGAGGGGAACATACTACCTATGTTTTGCTAAATGAGCATATAATTAAACTACCTTTTAAATATTTATGCTTATTCTTGTAGACTCATATTTTTGTCAGCCTGTGTCAGAGAAACTTCTTTTTTTTTATAGTAGGCGATGGTTAAACAGTGACTCATTTGCTGAGAATAAGTTACTATTGAGGGCTCACCCCTAAGTGAGACAGTGATTTCATTTCCTCCATGGCTCAGAGAACACTTTGGACAAGTGGGTGAAAATATAAGTGTCACAGGATAGAAAGGAGTGCTATGAAATACTGTGTTCTAGATATGATGAAGTCACTGCAATCATTACTACCTCTGTGGCCACCTGAAAAAAGACCTGCATAAAAAAGATCAGGAATTAGGAAGACTCCTATTTTGAAAAAAGAATGGGATCAGCTAGACTATAAATGGCTTAAAAGAAGGAAGTGAAGTGTGAAATATGATACATACATATCAAAAGTTTTGAAACAATTAAAATAATAGAAAGTTTTAGAGTATGAACTATGTTTTAAGTCATTCATTTATTGTGGATCTTCTGTAAAGACTGAGACATTGAACTGACATTCAATATCATTAGAAGCATTAGAGATATTTATGGGAAGATGCCTTAGAAACTTAAGTACTCTAGAAATGCAAATTACTATTATATAGTGGGTTGTCCAGGCTACAGTCAACTCCGTGACACAATAAGGAAAGTTTCAGGCAGGCAGATGTCACAAATTAGGCATACCTAGAGCAGTCACTGAACTTGACAGCAAACAGAATATAGAAATAGAGACTGCCAAGAAAATATTGAGTCAAATCAATTATTAATTGTCAGGTATGTGTGAAATGTTTGATTTTGAATTACTGATGTGTAGATATCATGGATGTCAAGGCACAAGGCCATCTTGCCCCACTAAAATGGGAAGGCATTGGAGGAAGAAGAAAAATTCATGCCCCAAGGTTCAGAACTCAGTAACACCCAAAGGAAATCAGGTAGAGGTGTGAAATGGTATTTTAATGTATATTTAAATGTCTAAAAGTCACTGTGAAGGTTGAGATTACAAATACACATGATATAAAAATATTTGCCTCTCCAGGAAATATTCAAAAGCATCAGACAACATCAAAGCATCAAACTCAACAGCATTAAAAGAAACTCTAACCTCAAATATGTAGATTTTCTTATGTAAAATCAATCTTTAAAACAACATCATACAAAACAGCTTGATCACGGGGAAAATAGACCAGAGTTATATTATTCAATAATAATGTTAAGGTTTAATCAGAGTACCAGGAAAGGAATGTGTGTAGGACTGCAAAAGTACTAATGAGGAGAAATTTTGAACTGATATTTGTTTGCCATGTCACAGCCAGTCTCTTGTACCACAAAACTTAGAGGTTCCATGATAAGTCCATGAGAGTTATTTCATCAAAATTAGAAATTTCATCCAGGATAAAACTTTCTTTGCCATTTTTATCAACATTGGTATATGGCTTTGCAGGTTCTTCATGTGTTTTTATATCACAAACACAGGTATTAGACCATTTTTGAAGTCACACAATCACTTCCATTAAAAAAACATTACCTCTGTAGGATTTTATGTGTTGTTTTATTTTTTAAAAATGTACCTTATTGAGGTATTCTTGATATATGAAAACTGCAAATATATAATGTATACAGCTTAATGATTTTGGGGATATATCAGTAAGTCATTCCATCAAATAGTTTTGAGTATTTGAACATGTGATCCCCAGGAATTCTATGGAAAGGATTAGGAGGTGTGTCCTTGCTGAAGTCGGTGAGTGACTGGGGACTGGCTTTGAGACTTTGAAGGAAATGTGCCATTACTAATTTTCACTTTGCCTCCTGCATGTGGTTCAAGATGTGACATTTCAGCTGCTGCTCCAGCTGCTAGCTATCAGATATCCATGCCCTACCATCATGGAAGCTAAGCCTATAAAATTATAAGCACAAAAATAAACTCATTAAGTTGTATGCATTATAATGCACATCCATTACTTCCCACAAGTTCTTTACTCCATTTATAATTTTAATCTCTGTCTTTTCTCTTTCTTAAAAAAAGCAATCTCTTTTCTTAGCAAGTTTTAACTGTCTAATAGATACTGTGTTGTATGTTAGACTTCTAGAACTTTTTAAGTGTGCATAACTAGAGCTTTGTATTCTTTGGCCATCATCTTCTTTCTCCATTTTATAATACCTTGGCAAATGCTATTCTATCCTATGTTCTACATATGACAGAAAGATGTGGTATTTATCTTCTGAGTCAGGCTTCCTTTGTTTAAAATAATGATTTACAGTTGCATCAATTTTAATACAAATACCATCATTTCATCTTTCTTTGTGACTAAGTTCACCATAAATATGTTTTGATCTCTTGGTTGATAGATGAAGGTGTTTCCATTTTTAAGCTGGCATTTTTATATTTCTCAGCTTTTTGGTCAAGGTTATCTGAGTTAACAGAATTTAGAGAATGACTTTCTCCTTGTTTCTACATACACACATCTATCTATCTATCTATCTATCTATCTATCTATCTACCTACCTACCTACCTATCTACCTATCTATCTATCTAAAATGAGAATTAGTTAGAATGACTTACAGGCTATGGTTCAGCTAAGCACTAATACAACAATGGCTGCCCCTCAACAGAAGACTCAAAAATCTAATAATTGTTCAGTCCACAAGGCTGGGTGTCTCAGCAGGTCTTCATTATAGATAAAAATCTCAAAAATGGGCTGTAATGCCAGTGCAGTGAAGGATTTACTAGTGAGGAGAAAACTAGGAGAAAGGGCAAAGATTTCTTCTTCATTGTCCTCTTATAAGCTTCCATCAGAAGTTACGGGACAAGAGCTACATGTATCTGATTGTCAGTGGCTCATACTTTAATCCCAGTGTGCAGAGGCAGAGAGGCAGAGAGGCAGAGAGGCAGAGAGGCAGAGAGGCAGAGAGGCAGAGGCAGAGAGGCAGAGAGGCAGCTCTATGAGTGTGAAGCCAGCCTGGTCTATAGAGTTAGTTGTAGGACATCCAAGTCTACACAAAGAAAACCTCCCTTGAAAAAGAAAAGATCTGAATTAAAAGCATGTCTTCCCACCTCAAAGATCCAGATTAGAAATAGATCATCCCATTTCAAATTAAGCAAAAATCACTCAGATATGTCCCTCTGTTTCTGGATTTCAAAATGTAGTCAAGTTGACAATCAAGAACAGCCATCACACCAGCTAATGCATAAGTATCTGTATAGTAGGATTTGAAGTCTTTATAGAATATGCTCAAGAGTGTTATAGTGAGGGTCTATCTTTAAATTTCTGAGAAACCACCATACTAATCTTTATAATATGCTGTACATTTCTATCAGCAACATTTGTTGTTTGTCTTCTTGATGATAAACTACACTGACTGAGATGATATAGAATTTTAAAGTGGTTTTACTTTGCATTTTAGTGATGACAAAGATACCTAACCTTTTTTTTTCAAACATTTATTGGTGTTTCTTCTTTTGAGAACTGTTTATTCAATGAAATTTTTTATCCCCATAAAAATAATAATACTTCCTATTTTGTTCTCCAAGTCCTTTCATATCCCATTCCAAAATACCCTCCTCCCAACTTTATGTCTTCTTTTTCTGTTTGGTAAACTACTAAGTCTAATTAGTCCTGCCCATATGTACATAGGTGTAGGATCATAAACAGGAATACAGGAAACCTACCAGTGGAACACCCTCAAAAAAAAATAAAGGATTCTCTATCCCCTAGCAACAACCAATTGACCTCAGTAAGAGTTGATGCCTAGAGAGCATATCCTTCATATGTAGGAATTTGGGTGAGTAATGCTTATCACTGATGATGTTAACCTTAGTCTTCTTGTTCAGATAGTGTTTGCCATATATTTTCCATGAAATTTATACTATTGTATTATTTGATAAAAAAATGTGGATGAAAGAATCAAGTTGCACAACACATACCTGGAGATGTTTGAGTTACAGATAAATGGGCAAGGATAGTGTTCAGCCTACATCATGCAGACATTGTTTGTGCTATAAAAGCTAGCCAGCAAAAAGGAGGTTTGCTGATCAGTTTGAGATTGATTTTGTTGTGTTCTGTACTCAAAGTGTGTGGTGTATTCAGTAATAAGTTTTTATCAGGTAGTAATGATAGGTAACAAAGGGTAATGGTAATATCTGCTGTTCATTTGGAGATCTTGGGAGTATAACTGACTAGGAACTTTTATAGAAGTATCCCATGCCTTACACTAGGAATTTTTATTTAGTAAGCCATTATTTCTGGTAGTGGTACTGCCCAGCAATGCAGAGTAATTATTTTCAACATCTATTTTTTTCTATTTTTATGATAATATTTTTCATTAAAATTTGAAATAAACTTGTTTTACATATCAATCCCAGTTCTTCCACTCCCTCCTCCTCTGACCCTGCTCAACCCCATCCCATCATATTTCTGCTCCACAGGAAGGGTAAGGCCTTCCATGGGGGATTCTTCAAAGTCTGTCATGTCATCTGGAGCAGGGCCTAGGCCCTCCCTTATGTGCCTAGGCTCAGAGAGTACCCCTGTATGTGTAATGAGATCTCAAAGTCCATTCCTGTACAAAGAATAAATACTGATCCACTACTAGAGGCCTTATAGACTACCCAGTACTCCTAACTAATACCCATGTTCAGGGGGTCTGGGTCAGTCCTATGCTGGTTCCCCAGCTATCAGTCTGGGATCCATGAGCTCCCCCATGTTCAGGTCAGCTATTTCTGTGGGTTTCTCCAGTGTGCTCTTGACCCCTTTGCTCATCACTCCTCCTTCTCTGCAACTGGATTCCAGGAGTTTGGCTCAGTGTTTAGCTGTGGGTGTCTGCTTCTGTTTCCATCAGCTACTGGATGAAGGAAGGCTCTAGGATGGAATATAAGGTCGTCATCAATCTCATTATTGAGGAAGGGCATTTAATGTAGGCTCTTCACTATTGCACTATTGCTTATATTGATGAGTTTGGGTCATCCTTGTAGATCATTGGAAATTTCCCTAGTGCAGATTTCTCTTTCAACCTATAATGGCTCCCTCTGTTATAGTATCTTTTTTTTTTTTTTTTTTTTTTTTGCTCTCCTCTATTCTTCCCCAGACTTAATCTTCCTGCTCCCTCGTGTCCTCTCCCCTCCTCTTCTCCCCTTCTATTTCTCTTTCTCCTAATTCTTTCTCCCCTATCCCCATGTTCCCAATTTGCTCTGGAGATCTTGTCCCTTTCCCTTGCTCAGGGGGAGCATGTATGTCTCTCTTAAGGTCATCCTTATTTCCTAGCTTTTCTGGTGGTATGAATTGTAGGCTGGTAATACTTTGTTCTATGTCTAAAATCCATCTAAGAGTGAGTACATACCTTGTTTGTCTTTTTTGTGACTGGGTTATCCTCACACAGGATGGTTTCTTCTAGTTCCATCCATTTGCCTGGAAATTTCAAGATTCTAATTTTTCCCCCACCGAGTAGTACTCCATTGTGTATATGTATCACATTTTCTCCATCCATTCTTCAGTTGAGGGGCATTTAGGTTGCTTCCATGTTCTTGCTATTTCAAATAATGCTGCTATGAACATAGTTGAATAGATGTCCTTATTGTATGATTGTGCATCTTTTGGGTATATGCCTAAGAATGGAATTGCTGGATCTTGTGGTGGATTGATTCCAATTTTCCAGAGGAACTGCCATACTGATTTCCAAAGTGACTGTTCAAATTTGCACACCCACCAAAACTTGAGGAATATACCTCTTTCTTCACATCTTTTGCAACATAAACTATTTTTGGTGTTTGGTGTTTTTAACTTTAGCCATTCAGACAGGAATAAGATGATGGTTCAGAGGTTTTTTTTTTTTTTTTTTTTTTTTTTTTTTGATTTGCATTTCCCTGATGGCTAAGAATGTTGAGCACTTACTTAAGGTCTTTCAGGCATTTTAATATTCTTCCATTGAGAATTCTCTATTTAGATCCATACCCCACTTCTTAATTGGATTATTTGGTGTTTGGATAACTAGCTTCTTGAGATCTTTGTATATTGTGGAGATCAGCCCTCTGACAGATGTGGGGTTGGTGAATACATTTTCCCATTCTGTGAGCTACCTTTTTGTCTTGTTGACTGTGTCCTATGACTTACAGAAGTCTTCAGTTTCGGGAGGTCTCATTTATTAATTGTTGATCTCAGTGTCTGTGCTACTGGTGTTATGTTCAGGAATCTGTCTCCTGTACAAATTCATTCAAGGGTACCCCCCACTTTCTCTTCTACGGGGTTCAGTTTGGTTGGATTTATGTTGAGGCCTTTGATTAATTTGGATTGCATGGAGATAGATATGGATATATCTGCAGTCTATACACCAGCATTCAGTTAATCAAGCACCATTTGTTGAAGATGCTTTCTTTATTGCATTACATAATGCTTCCTTGCCAAAAATCAGGTGTTCATAGGGTGTGGGTTAATATCAGGTTTTTCAATTTGATTCCATTGGTCTAGCTATCTATTTTTGTGCCAATACCAATCTGTTTCCAGGACTCTAGTTCTATAATTGAGCTTGAAATCAGGGATAGTGGTGCCTCTGGAAGATCTTTTATCATACGAGGTAGTTTTGGATATCCAGTGTCTTTTGTTTTTTCATATAAAGTTGAGGATGGTTCTTTCAAGGTCTGTGAAGAATTGTGCTAGGATTTTGGTGGAGATTGCATTGAATTTTTAGATTTCCATTTTTACTATATTGATGTTACCAATCCAAGAACATGGGAGAACTTTCCATTACGTGGTATCTTCTTTAATTTGTTTCTTGAAAGACTAAAAGTTCTTATCAAATAGGTCTTTCATTTCATTGGTTAGCATTACCCTAAGATATTTTATGTTGTTTGTAGCTATTGTAGAGGGTGATGTTTCTCTGATTTCTTTCTTATCCCCTGTATTGTCTGTATATAGAAGAGCTATTGTTTTTTTAATTAATCTTGTACCCTGCTAATTTGATTAAGATGTTAATCAAATGTAGGAGTTCCCTAGTAGAGTTTTTTTGTCACTTATGTAAACTATCATATTATCTTCATATAGTTAAAGTGTGAATTCTTCCTTTCCAATTTCTATCCCTTTAATCTCCATTTGTTTTCTTATTACTCTAGCTAGAACTTCAAGTACAATATTTAAGATATATATATAGAGAGGGCAGAATTTTATTTTTCCTGATTTTAGTAGACTTGTGTGGAGATTCTCTCCATTCAGTTTGATGTTAGCTGTTGGTTTGCTGTATATTCTTTTATTATGTTTAGGTATGTTCTTGCTATCCCTGATCTCTCCAAGACCTTTATCATGAAGTGGTGCTGGATTTTGTCAAAGGCTTTTTCAGCATCTAGTGAAATATCATGTGGTTTTTCTTTTTCAGTTTGTTTATTTGGTGTATTACATTGATGGGTATTCCTATGATGAACCATCCCTGCATCCCTGGGATGAAGCATACTTGGTCATGGTGATTGATTTCTCTGATGTATTCTTGGGTTCGATTTTTTGGGTTGAGTATTTTTGCATAAATGACATGAGGGATATTGGTCTGTAGTTCTCTTTCTTAGTTGTCTCTTTGCATGGCTTGAAAAACGAGTTTGGAAAGGATCATTCTGCTTCTATTATATTCTATGGAACACTTTGATACATATTGGCATTAGCTTTTTGACTTATGGGTGGAATTTGGCACTGAAACAATCTGACCCTGGGCTTCCTTTTTTGGTTTGGGAGTGCTTTGATTATTGCTTTACTTTCATTAAGTGTTGTAGGTCTACTTAAATTGCATATCGGTTCTTGATTCAATTTTGATGATATCTATCTAGAAATTTGTTCATTTTTTTGAAATTATCAAATTTGTGAAGTGCAGGTTTTCTTTTTTTTAATTACTATTTTTTTACATGTTGATCCCAGTTCCCTCTCCATTTTTCCCTCCCTCCCTCCCTCCCTCCCACCCTTCTACCCTCCCTCTTATCCTCACTCCCCCCCTCACATGCACCCTGACCACCCTCACCTCCATCCCTCCACCCCAATTCCAAATGTAGGTCAATGCCATCCAGGTGGGATCATATAAATCTGTCAAGTCATTTGAAGTAGGGACTAGGACTTTTCTCCTATCTCTAGGTTAAGGGAGTATCCCTCCATGGGAGATGTCCAAAAGGTCCTTTTGTGCACCAGAAATATATCTTGGTTCCACTGTCTGAGGTCCCTTAGACTTCTCAGTCCTTCTAGCTGAGACACACATTCAGGGGCTCTGAGTCAATCCCATGCTGGATTCCCAGCTATCAGTCTGGGGACCCGTTAGATCATCCTTGTTTGGATCAGCTGACTCTATGTGTTCCTGCCACCTGGTCTTATCCTTTCCATCTGGATTCTAGTTTGACTCAGTGTTTAGTTATGGGTGTTTGTTTCTGTTTCCAATAGGTACTGGATGAGGGCTCCATGATGGTGGATAAGTTAGTTGTTAATCTCACTATCCAGGAAGAGCATTTATGGTAGCCTTACCATGGTTGCTCAAATTGTTAGTTGGTGGCAGTGTTGTAGGGCTCTAGACCTTATGTTAGGTTAAGTTTACTCTTCAAACCAATAGTTCCCTCTTTTATGTTCATTCTCTCTCTCTCTCTCTCTCTCTCTCTCTCTCTCTCTCTTTCTCTCTTCTCTTCTCTCTTCTATTCCTACCCTGGCTCAATCTCCCAAGTCCCACGGGCTTTCCTGTCCTCCCCTTCTCTTTCTTCTACTTCTCTCTCCGTTCACTCCTCCCAACTTCCCATGTGTTCTGGGGGACTTGTCCCTTCCCCTTTCTGAATCTCTTAGAATACACCTTGTTGATGACAGATGCCATTTTGTATAAATGTTTCACATACTGGTTAATGAATAAAGGACTGGTGGCCAATAGGAAAGGAAGATAGGAGGGACTAGGAGACAAGGAGGAAAGAGGAAGTAGGAAGGAGGAGTCAACGTGGAGAGTCTGGAGAGAGCAGGATGCCAGCCGGCTCTCAGTAAGATAACCATGTGGAAATATTAGATTAACAGAAATGGGTTAATACTTAAGACAGAGCTAGCTGATAAGAAACTAGTACCTGGCCAAGAGCATTATATCAAATACAGAGTCTTGGTGTATTATTTGGGGCTGGCGTGGCGGTGGGACAAGACCAGCGGAGGGAGAAAAAAACCTTACTCCTTACATATGGCACCCATGTGGCTAATAAAAACCTCCACTTAAAATTTAACAAAAATTTAAAAAAGGGTTTTAAAAACAAAATAACATAGATAAACAAGGTTTCTTAGTAACAGCACTTTTCTCGGTTGGACTATGATTTGTGAAAGACAAGCAATTTTTTCCCTGGCTCCTTTAAGGGAAGGTTCCTGACTTAGCATATGTGGCAAAAAAACGCAAGGCTTTTAAGAAGCACTGCTATCAATTCATTGGTGTGTACGAGAGCTGGCAATGGCAATGACCACATCTCCAAGCTGGCAATATACGATGGCAGCATAGACCAAGGCAGTGAGCATAGCTCTTACTGCTGGCAATAAAATAGCCGCCACCATCTTTGATAAACTGCAGCAGAAACAACTATGACTTTCATTTTAGCAATGTTGTTGTTTAACAGATAAAGACTTGTGGCCAGAAAAAGATAAAGACTTACAATAAAGACAGATTCACATTAAGAAAAAGCACTAAAGGTTTACAATATGGTCTAAAATATATGTAGGCTTGGGAGAGGAAAGAAATAACGTGGTTTTAAAAATACAGGGAGGAGGGGTATGGTGGCACATGCCTTTAATCCCAGCACTTGAGAGACAGAGGCAAGAAGATCTCTTGTGATTTCAGAGTAAACCTGGTATGCAGAGTGAATTCCAGGACAGATAAGACTTACACAGTGAAACCCTGTCTCAAAAAATGAAAAAAAAAAATAGAAGAAACAAGACAGTAATAATAAATCCATGTAAAGATGGAAAGCTCAGAGAGAATCTGGATACTGTATGGGGTTATATTGTCTTTGTATCTTTTGACTGCTGTGGAAATAACAACAACTGTTAAAACAAATGCTGCTGGATTAATTCAATTTATATATTTTAAAAATGCTTTGACTCCAAAATTTAAGTCTAAGGACAAGTCACTGGGGAAAAGAATTCCTATTTTTGTTTCTACAGAAAATAAAAGGCTGTGCATTCCTTGCAGACTAATGTGGTTTCATCAAGCCAGACCCCTTGAAACAGAGTCCCAGGTGATTGAACATTCAAAATAGCTGAGTCAAGGCAGCCTTGCAGACTACAGCCAGGATTTCTGTGTCTTCTTAGGATCCCCATGACAGTGCCCCTTACCAGCAGTAAGTAGTTTGGAAAGAACAACACCCAAATTCCCAAATATTGTTTATAAATGTTTGTTTTTATTTAAATTGACTTGTTTATAAATGGTTAATGACCACAACCAATATCTTTTTAAAGGTAAAAAGGGATTATGATATAGATATACTTTGTTTTGGAATGGATTTTCATTTATTGATACAATTTAAGGTCAATTTTGTGATGTGTATATTTCTCCTTCTGTTTAGGTATTGTGTTTATATATCCCATTTAGAAATGTAATGTATAATTTAGTGCAGATTATAGATAGTTACCTATAATAGTCAAAATTTATAGTGTTACTTAGGTTTTCTATATATAGAGAGATGTATTTGAGATGGCTAGGAATTCTTCAAAACTTTCAAAGACCTACAGAATATGGCATTTAAAATGGTTTAGGGTTTTTATTGACAATGAGGCACAATTTCTCCTGGCAACACCATCTGCATCAAAAAGAAAGATGGACATTGAAGAAACTCGTTATGAAGTTTACTTCCAATATGGTAAGACTAGCCATTTGGACAAGATACTACTCTTGTCTGGACTGTTTGACTTTATGCTGTATAAACTGGACATGCAGGACCCACAGAAAATTGACTGCTGATTCAAAATGGACATTGCTACAAAATTCCTACTTCATGGAAGTGTCTGCCACACAGTCTACAGGACACAAAGAAAAGTGACTAACAAACTGGCAATACAGGTGGACAGTTTAAAGTTTCCTAATTTGTTGAAGAGTCTGCCAAACATACTATGGCCCATGGGCTAAAAATGAAAGATTAGAAAAAGAACTTCGGTTGACTGGCCAGGCAGTGAGTTGTCTCTGTCATTTCTAGAGTTTATATATTATCCTTCTGTGGTCTTTGAGGGAGTTGAAGACAAATAGTTGTGTTTATAGTTTTCCTTAGTTAGAATTAAAGATAAATTACATATATGACTTTAGACTCACAAAGATAGAATAGATGATACAATATTTTCTTAAATCTTTCTAAATGTTAATGGACTTATTATTGTTAACTGTGATTCTTACTTGATAACTGTTTTGTTATATATTTTTCTATGTTAAGGTTAAAACCCTTCTTTTTATCTAGACAGAAAAGAGGAGATGATGGGAGATATCATTCTGTATATATGTTTCTAATACTGGCTAATGAATAAAGCACTGTTGGCCAATAGGAAAGGAAGGTAGGAGGGACTAGGAGACAAGGAGGAAAGAGGAAGTAGGAGTCAAGATGGAGAGTCTGGAGAAAGCAGAACGCCAGCCAGCTTTCAGTAAGATAACCACGTGTAAATATTAGATTAAAAGAAATGAGTTAATACTTAAAACAGAGCTAGCCAATACGAAACAAGTGCACAATGGACTTGGTTATATAAAATAATTAAATAAAAAAGAAATATCTAAGTAGCATAAAAGAAAAGAAAAAACAATCTGAGGTAATGCTGAAAATTGAAATAATGGGCAAATGATCGGGAACTATAGATACCAGCATAACCAACAGAATACAAAAGATGATAGAGAGAATACCAGGCACTGAAGATCAACTAGAGGAAATAGATTCATTGACCAAAGAAAATCTTAAGTCCAACAAATCCTTCACACAAAACATCTAGGATACGTGAGACACCATGAAAAGCCCAAACCTAAAAATAATAGGTATAGAAGGCAAGGAAGCCCAGCTCAAAGCAGAGAACATGTTCAAAAAAAAATCAGTGAAGAAAACTTTCCAAAATCTGAAGAAGGACATGCCCATGAAATTAGTAGAAGCATCCCAAACAATAAATAGATGGAACCGAAGAACAAAGACACCTTGTACATATAATAATCAAGACACCAAACATACAGAAATAAGAAAGAATATTAAGAGCAGAGAAGGAAAAGGTCAATGTAACACATAAAGACAGACCTATCAAATATACACCTGACTTCTCCATGGAAACTCTCAAGGCCAGAAGGTCCTGCATAGACAAGTCCTAAAAGTTTATGGATACCAGCCCAGGCAACTACATCCAGCCAAAACTCTCAATCACTATACACAGAGAAAACAAGATATTGAATGACAAAACCAGATTTCCACAATACTTATTTACAAATCCAGCCTTCCAGGAAGTTTTGGAAGGAAAACTCCAACCCAACTAAGTTAAATATGTTCACAAAGACATAGGAAATAGATAATCCCACTTTACTAGAACCCAAGTGTAAAGCAAGGAAAATATATTCACAATACCTCTGCCAACAACAAATCTAAAGCAAACAAGCATTAACTATCAATGGACCTTACTCTCCCTCAACATTAATGGTCTTAACTTGCCTATAAAAAGACACAGGCTAACAGAATGGATACAAAGACAGAATCCATCCTTCTGCTGCATAATGAAACATACCTAACCTACAAAGACAGACATTACCTCAGGGTAAAGTGTTGGGAAAAGATCTTCCAATCAAATGGACTCAAGAAGCAAGCAGGTATGGCTATCCTAATATCTAACAAGTTAGACTTCAAATCAAAATCAATCAAAAGAGATGAAGATGGTCATTTCTTATTCATCACAGGAGAAATCTATCAGAACAAAGTTTCAATTCTGAACATCTATGCCCCAAATGCAAAGGAACACACATTTGTAAAAGAAATATGGCTAAAATTCGAAGCTCACATAAAAACTCACACACTTATAGTGGGAAACTTCAATACCCTACTCTCACTGCTAGACAGGACCACCAATCAGAAACTTAACAAAGAAACAAAAGAACTAACAGAAGTTATGTCTCAATTGGGTTTAATAGATATCTATAGAACATTCCATCCAAACACAAAAGAATATACCTTCTCTGCTCCACATGGAACCTTCTCTAAAATTGACCACATACTATGAAATGTGGCAAACCTCAAAAGATAGAAAAAAATGGAATAGTCCCCTCTATCTTATCAGACCACCATGCTTTAAAGTTGGAATTCAACAACAACACAAATCACAGAAAATACACAAACTCATGGAAACTGAACAATGCACAATTGCACCAAACCTGGGTCAAAGAAGAAATAAAGAAAGAAATTAAGGACTTCCTAAAATTCAACAAGAAAGCAGAAACAACATACCAGAAGATACAGTACACCTTGAAAGCAGTGCCAAGAGGGAAGTTCATTGCACTAAGGGCCCATATGAAGGAAAGGGAGGGTAGTCACATTAGAGAATTAAGAACATAACTGAATGCGTTAAAATAAAAAGAAGTGAACTCACCCTGGAGGAGCAGACACCAAGAAATAATCAATTTGAGGGCTGAAAACAATAAAGTAGAATCCATAAAAATAACACACACAAAAACTCAATACAACAAAGAGTTGATTTTTTGAGAAAATCAACAAGATACACAAATCATTATCCAAGATAATATAAAAGCAGAAAGAGAATATGCTAATTAACAAAATTAGAAAAGAAAAGGGGGGTATCAATGGACACTGAGAAAATCCAGACAATTTTGAGGTCATACTTTGAAAAATTTACTCCATAAAATTTGAAAATTCAAAGGAAATGGACAAATTTCTGGATAACTATCATTTACCAAAATTACATCAAGAACAGATAAAATACTTAAAAAGACATATAACCCTGAATGAAATAGAAGTACTCATCAAAAGCCTCCCAACCAAAAAAGGTGTGGGGACAGATGGCTTCAGTGAAGTATTCTAGCAGATATTTAAGGAAGTGCTAATACTAACACATTAAAACCAGAAGGTTCATTACCAAAGTCTTTTGAAGAGGCAACAATTACCTTGGTACCAAACCCACACAAAGACACAACTAAGAAAGAATACTAGAGATCAATATCCCTCATGAATATTGATGCAAAAATACTCAATAAAATACAGGCAAATCAAATCCAAGAATCCATCAGAGAAATCATGCACCATGACCAAGTAGGCTTTATCCCTGCATTAACATATGAAAATCTATAAATGTGATCCACCATATAAAAAAAACTGAAAAAGAAAAAAACCACATGGTCATCTCACTAGATGCTGAGAATGTCTTTGACAAAAATCAACGCACTTCTTGATAAAGGTCTTGGAAAGATCAGGGATAACAGGAACATACATAAACATAATAAGAGGAATATACAGTACACCAATAGCCAATATCAAACTGAATGGAGAGAACATTAAGGCAATTCCTCTAAAATCAGAAACAAGACAAGGCTGCTCTCTCTCTCTCCATATCTCCTCAGTACTGTACTTGAAGTTCTAGCTAAAGCAATAAGACAAAAAAAAAAAAAATGAGATCAAGAGGATACAAATTGGAAAGGAAGAAGTCAAACAGTCACTATTTGCAGATGACATGATAGTTTACATAATGCGACCCAAAAAACTCTAACAGGGAACTCCTGCAGCTGATAAACACCTTCAGCAAACTAGCACGATACAAGATAAACTCAAAAAAATCAGTAGCCCTACTATATATAGAAGGCAAAGGGGCTAAGAAAGAAATCAGAGAAACATCAACCTTTACAATACCCACAAACAACATAAAGTATCTTGGGGTAATGCTTGCCAAAAAAGTGAAAGACCAATATAGCAAGAAATTTATGTCTTAAAAGAAAGAAACTAAAGAAGATACCAGAAAATGGAAAGAACTCCCATGCTCTAGGATAGGTAGGGTAAACATAGTAAAAATGGGAATCTTGCCAACAGCAATCTACAGATTCAATGCAATCCCCATTAAATCCCAGGACAATTCTCCACTGACCTTGAAAGGATAATAATCAACATTATATGAAAAAATAAAAGACCAAGGATACCAAAACAACCCTGTGTAAGGAGTACAGTATTTCTTCCCGCCTCCTGGTCTTGTCCCGCCGCTGCACCTGCCCCAATTAACACACTGAGACTCTGTATTAGATACAATTCTTTTGGCCAGGTACTTGTTTCTTATCAGCTACCTCTGTCTTAATTATTAATCCATTTCTGCTGATCTATGTATTTCTCTTACCGGGAGCCGGCCTGTATTCTGCTTTCTCCAGACTCTCCATCTTGACCCCTCCTTACTACTTCCTCTTTCCCCTTGTCTCCTATTCCCTCCTATCTAGCTTTCCTATTGGCCAACAGTGCTTTATTCATTAACCAGTATGAGAAACATATTTACAGAATCACACCTCCCATCAACCCTGTATAATAAAGGAACTTCAGGAGGCACCACCATCCCCGACTTTAAGCTCTACTACAGAGCTCTACTACAGAGTCCTGAAAACAGCCTGATACTGGCCCACAGAAAAGAAAGGTAGTCCAATGGAAATGAATCGAAAAATCCTGACGTTAACCCACACCTATGAACACCTGATTTTTGACACAACAGCTAAAAGTATACAATGGGAGGAGGAAAGCATCTTCAACAAATGGCACTGGTACAACTGGATGATGGTGTGTAGAAGACTGCAGGTAGACCCATATCTATTGCCTTGCACAAAACTCAAGTCCAAATGTATCAAAGACCTAAATTTAAATCCAGCCAAGCTGAACCTCTTAGAAAAGTGTGAAGTACCCTTGAAAAAAATTGGTACAGGAGATGGCTTCGTGAACATAATTTCAGTAGCACAGACACTGAGATCAACAATTAATAAATGGGACCTCCTCAAACTGAGAAGCTTCTGTAAGACAAAGAACAAAGTTAACAAGACCAAACCTCAAACCCAAGACTGAGAAAAAAATCTTCACCAATCCTTCATCTGACAAAAGGCTGATCTCCAAAATAAACAAAGAAATCAAGAAACTAATCATCAAAACAAAACGAAAAAATAACCCTATTTTAAAAAATGGGGTACAGAACTGAATAGAGAACTCTTAATAGAGGAAATAAAAAAGGCTAAAAGACACTCAAGAAAGTGCTAAACATCCTTAGCTATCAGAGAAATGCAAATCAAAACAACTTAAAAATACCATCTTACTCCCACCAGAATGGCTAAAATTAGAAACACCAATGGCAACTTATGCTGGAGAGGATGTGGAGAAAGGGGAACACTACTCCACTGCTGGTGGGAGTGCAAACTTTTACAGCCATTTTGCAGATCAGTAAGGTGGTTCCTAAGGAAAATGGGAATCAATCTACCTTAGTACATGGCAATCCCCACTTAGGCATATACCCAAATGTTTCACATCCATGCAACAAAGACATGTGCTCAACTATGTTCATAGCAGCATTAGTTGTAATAGCACAAACCTGGAAGCAAACTAGATGTCCCTCAAATGAAGAATGGATAAAGATGATGTGGTACATTTACACAGTGGAATAGTACTCTGCAGAAAAAAACAATGGAATGTTGAAATGCACAGGAAAGTGGATCGAACTTGAAGAAACCCTCTTGAATGAGGTAACCCTGTCACAAAAAGAAGAACATGGTATGTACTCACTCATATATAGATTTTACACATAGAGAAATGGATCACCAGCCTATAATTCACACTTCCAGAGAAATTAGGATACAGGGAGGATTCTAAGAGATTCATATAAGGTCCCTCACAGATGGGAAAAAGACAAGATGTCCAGAGCACATAGGAAGTGGGGGGGCAGTGAGTGAAGAGGGAACTGGGAGAAAAAGGAGGGGAGGGGAGGAAATCACGTGGGATTAGGAAGATTGAATCAGGGGAGGAATAGACAAGAGAAAACAGAGAGAGAGAGAGAGAGAGAGAGAGAGAGAGAGAGAGAGAGAGAGCCATTGTTGGATTGAAGAGAAAATTGAACCTAGAGAAATGTTCAGAGACCTAGAAGCCAGCCTCCAATTAATAATTTGAGCAACTTGAATCAGATCAGTGAGGGAGGACAAGACCAGGCTATACAAACACACAAAGACAGCTGACCTGAACAAAGAGGAGCTAATAGACAACAGACAGATAGCTGGGAAACCAGCATTAGATTGACTCAGGCACTCTAAACATGAGTCTCAGTAAGAAGGCATGGTCAGTCTAAGGGGCCACTGAGTGTGGAACCAGGATATAGCTGGTGCACAAAAGGACTTTGGGTGCACAACTCACCCTGGAGGGTTATATACCAGGAAATAATCAAATTGAGGGGTGAAATTAATAAAGTAGAAACTAGAAAAGTGATACAAAGAATCAATGAAATGAAGAGTAGGTTCGTAAAGATAACCAACCATTTTGTTTGGTTGAACAAAATTTTATTCACCCTAACCAAAAGGTAGAGAAAGAACATGCACAAAATCAGAAATAAAGAGGAGGATATAACAATGGACAGTGAGGAATTCCAGAGAATCATCAGGTCATATTTGAAAACCTGTACTCCACAAAATTTGAAAATATAAAGGAAATGGAAAAATTTCCGGATAACTATCACTTACCAAAATTAAATTAAGAACAGAAAAACAACTTTAATAGAACTATAACCTGCAATGAATTAGAAGCAGTCATGGAAATTCTGCCAACCAAAAAAAGTCCACATGCAGATGGCATCAGTACAGAATTCTACCAGAAATTCAAGGAAGGACTAATACCAATACTCACCAAATTGTTCTACATAATAGAAACAGAAGGTTCATTACCAAACTTGTTCTATGAGGCCACAATAACCTTGGTACCCAAGCCTCACAAAGACACAACTAAGAAAGAAAACTACAGAACAATATACCTCATCAACATCAATGCAAAATCAGTCAACAAAATACTGGCAAACCAAATCCAAGAATAAATTAGAGAAATCATCAATTATGACCAAATAGCTTCATCCCTGGATTGCAGGGATGGTTTAACATATGAAAATCTATCAACGTAATCCACCATATAAACAAACAGAAAAAGAAAAAACCATATGATCATCTCCCTAGATGAAGAAACAGCCTTCAACAAAATTCAACACCCTTTCTTGATAAAGGTCTTGGAAAGATCAGGGATAACAGGAGCATACCTAAACATAATAAGAGCAATATACAGCAAACCAACTGCCAACATCAAGCTGAATGGAGAGAAGCTTAAGGCAATTCCTCTAAAATCAGGAACAAGACAAGGCTGCCCTTTCTCTGCATATCTCTTCAATATCATACTTGAAGTTGTAGCTAAAGCAATAAGACATCAAAAGTAGTTCAAGGGGAACTAAATTAGAAAGGAAGAACTCAAACTGTCTCTATTTGAAGATGATATGATAGTTTATATAAGCAACCCAATAAACTCTACCAGGGAACTCCTACTGCTGATAACACCTTTAGCAAACTAGCAGGATACATGATAAACTCAAAAAAAAATCAGTACCTTTATTTTATTCATACTACAATGAGGCTGAGAAAGAAATCAGAGAAACATCACACTTTATAATAGCCATAAACAACATAAAGTACCTTGCGGTAATGCTTAGCAAACAAGTGTAAGACCTATATAATAAGAAATTTGTTACTTTAAAGAAAGAACTTAAAAAAGATAACAGAAAATAGAAAGATCTTCCATGCCCTTGGATAGGTAGGACAAACATAGTAAAAATGGCAATCTTGCAAAAAGCAATCTACAGATTCAATGCAATCCTCATTCGAATCCCAACACAAAACTTCACTGACCTTGAAAGGATAATAATCAACTTTGTATGGAAAATCAAATGACCCAGGATACCAAAACAACAGCATCACAAACCTTGACTTTAAGCTCTATTACAGAGCTATAGTTCTGGTAACAGCCTGGTATTGGCACAAAAAATAGACATGTGGACCAATGGAATTGAATCATAAATCCTGATATAAACCCAAATACCTATGAACACCTGATTTTCGATAAAACAGCTAAAAGAATACAATCGAGGGAGGAAAGCATCTTCAACAAATTGAGCTGGGACAATTGGATGATGGTTTGTAGAAGACTGCAGATAGACCCATGAATATTGCCATGCACAAAACTCAAGTCCAAATGTTTCAAAGACCTCACCATAAATCCAGCCACACTGAACCTCTTAGAAGAGAAAGTAGGAGGTACCCGTGAACAAATTGTTATAGGAGACTGCTTCCTGAACATAGCTTCAGGAGCACAGACACTGAGATCAACAATTAATACATGGGACCTCCTAAAACTTAGAATCTTCTATAAGACAAATATTGACACAGTGGACAAGACCAAATGGCAGCCCACAGACTGGGAATAGATTTTCACCAATCCTACATCAGACAAAGGGCTGGTCTCCAAAATATACAAAGAATTCAAGAAACTAGTCAACAAAACACCATATAACCCTATTAAAGAATGGGGTACAGGACTGAAGAAAGAATTCTCAATAGAGGAAATCAAAAAGACTGAAAGACTCTTAAGAAATTGCTCCACATCCTTAGCTATCAGGGAAATGCAAATCAAAACAACTTTGAAATACCATCTTATTACTGCCAGAATGGCTAAAATTAGAAACACCAATTACATCTTATGCTGAGAGGATGTGGAGAAAGGGGAACACACCTCCACTGCTGGTGAGATCAGTATTGTGGTTCTTCAAGAAAATGGGAATTAGTTTACTACAGGACCCTGCAATCTCCCTCTTAGGCATATACCCAATTGATCCACATCCATGCAAAAAAGACATGTGCTCAAGTATGTTCATCATAGCACTATTTGTAATAGCAAGAACCTGGAGTTAAACTAGATTCCCCTCAACTGAAGAATGGATAAAGAATATGTGGCATCTACACAATAAAATACTACACTGCAGAAAAAAAATAATGGAACCTCGAAATTCTCAGGCAAGTGGATGGCACTAGAAGAAACCATCATGAATGAGGTAACCCAGTCACATAAAGAGGAACATGGTATGGACTCACTCATGTATAGATTTTAGAACTAGACCAAAGGATCACCAGCCTATAATTCACAAGACCAGAAGAACGAGGATACAAGGAGTAAGGCACAAGGTTTTTTGCGCTCCACTGGTTGTTCTGCCTCTGTGCCATTCCCAAATAATACACTGAGACTCTGTATTTGATATAATGCTGTTGGCCAGGTACTTGTTTCTTTTTTATTTATTTATTTTATATAACCAAGTCCATTTAAATGAAAACAAACATTAATAGAAAATATTTGGGAATTTGGGTGTTGTTCTTTCCAAACTACTTCCTCCTGGTAAGGGATGCTGTCATGTGGGATTCTAAGAAGATGCAGAAATCCTGGCTGTAGTCTGTAAGCCTGCTTTTTCCAGCTGTTTTGAATGTTCAATCACCAGGTACTCTGTTTCACCAGGTCTGGCTTGATCAAACCACATTAGTCTGGAAGGAATCCACATCTTTTCATTTTCGGTGGAAACAAAAATAGAAATCCTTTTCCCCAGTAACTTGTCCTTCAACTTAAATTTTGGACTCACAACATTTTTTTAAATTTAATTTATTATTTTACATGTCGATCCCAGTTCCCTCTCCATCCCTCCCTCCCTGCTTCCCTCCCTCCCTTTTACCCTCTCTGCCCCCTCACATGCACCCTAACCACCCTCCCCTCCCATTCCCCCACCCCAATTCCATATGTAGGGGAATGCCATCCAGTTGGGGTCACGTAGATCTGACAGGTCATGTGAAGTAGAGACTAGGGCTTCTCTCCTTTCTCTAGGTTAAGGCAGTTATCCCTCCATGGGGGATGTGTTCACAAGGTCCTTTTGTGCACCAGGGATACATCCTGGCTCCACTGTCTGAGGTCCCTTAGACTTCTCCTTCTGGCTGAGACCCATATACAGGGGGGCCTGAATCAGTCCCATGCTGGCTTCCCAGCTATCAGTCTGGTGGCCTGTTAGCTCCTCCATGTTCAGGTAAGCTGTCTCTATGTGTTTTTGCTGCCTGGTCTTGTCCTCTCCATCTGCATCTGGATTCTAGTTTGACTCAGTGTTTATGTATGTGTTTTTGCTCCTGCTTCCAATAGGTATTAGATGAGGGCTCCATGGATAAGTTAGTTGTTCATCTCACTATCCAGGAAAGGCATTTATGATAGCCTTTCCACGGATGCTCAAATTGTTAGTTGGCAGCAGTCTTGTAGTCCTCTAGACCTTTCTTTGTGTTCAATTTTTTCTTCAAACCAATATTGGCTCCCTCTTTTATGTTCTCTCTCTCTGTCTCTCTCTCTCTCTGTCTCTCGCTCTGTCTGTCTGTCTCTCTCTCTCTCTCCTGTCTTCTATTCCTAACTGCTCTTAATGTTCTTTCTTCATTCTGTGTGCTAGGTGTTTTGATTATTATATGTTGAGGGGTCATTTTTCTTTTGTCCAGCCTATCTGGGGTTCGGTATGCTTCTTGTACTTTCATGGGCATGTCCTTCTTCAGATTGGGAATTTTTTTCCTCAATGATTTTGTTGAATATGTTTTCGGCACCTTTGAGCTGGGCTTCCTCACCTTCCTCTATGCCTATTATTCTTAGGTTTGGCCTTTTCGTGGCGTCCCACATTTCCTGTATGTTTTGTGTTAAGGATTTGTTGGATTAATGATTTTCTTTGGTTGATGAATCTCTGTCTTCTAGTTTATCTTCTGCGCCTGAGATTCTCTCTTCCATCTCTTGAATTCTGTTGGTTATGCTTGTGTCTGTAGTTCCTGATTTTTTTGCCCAGTTTTTCTATTTCCAGCATTCCTTCGGTTTGTGTTGCCTTTATTTTCTCTATTTCAGTTTTCAAGTCTTGAACCGTTTCCTTCACCTGCTTAATTGTTTTTTCTTGGCTTTCTTTACTTTCTTTACTTTCCCTAAGAAATTTGTTCATTTCTTCCACTTTTTTGTTTGTTTTTTCCTCCTTTCTTTAAGGGATTTTCTCACATTTTGAGGGCCTCTATCATTTTTATGAAGGTAATTTTTAAGTCTTTCCCTTCTGCTTCCTCTGCTTTCTTGTTGTGTTCCGTTCTAGTTGGTGTATATTCCCTAAATTCTGGTGGTGTCATGCTTGTCTTTCTGTTGTTTGGTGTTTTCTTGTATTGCCATCTTCCCATAGCTTCTTCCAGTAGGTGTTGGTGGGGTCTCCCCCTCTCTTTATGGTACTTCCCCTGTGGACTTATGTGGGTCAGAGATTCAATATCTGTAGCTCTGGGTGGTCCAAGCTCTATAGGAGGTCTCTTCACAGACAGAGACCCAGGGATGGTGTCAGGGATGAGGATCCAGTAGAAGATGCCTCTAGCCAATGGCTCTAGCCAATGGCTGGTGGAAGAGGACAAAGGCTGAGCTGAAACTTGGGAAGTTTCTGCAAGATAGTCGGATCTCGCTGGAAACTGGCACTCTTCAGCTGAGGCCTCTTTCTTTATCAGAGGCCCTGCTTTGGGGGTCAAAGATGTTGCTGTCAGGAACTCAGAGTGGACCTGCAGAGATAGGCGGATCTCTGGGAGGGGCCTGGGACTCCAACAGAGGACTGGAGGTGGGGTCAGAGACCAAGCAGGTGGAAATTATGGGTGTTCCTGCGTAGATAGGCAGGTCTCCTTTGTTCAGAGTTGCTCTGAGAAGTCTCTGAAGTAGGGTGGACTGTTGGCTCCACCCTCTGCCCCAGTGCTCAACCAGAGCAGAGTGATAGTGGGCAGGGTAGGGCACAGGGTAGGGGGGCAGGTTCGTGGTGGGGATAGGTGGGGGTGTATCAGAGCTCCAAGGTTTCTCTCGATGGGGACAGGACACAGGAGCAGCACGATCAGGGGCCAACCCAGGGAGTTTGGGTGGGGGAGAGGTTGTAGGGAAGAGGCCGCCCCAATTGGGCCCAGACTCTCCTCTAGCCATTGGCTGGTGGAAGAGGAAAAAGACTGAGCTGAAACTTGGGAAATTTCTGCAAGATAGTCAGATCTCACTGGAAACTGGCACTCTCCAGCTGAGGCCTCTTTCTTTACCAGAGGCCCTGCTTTGGGGGTCAAGGATGTTGCTGGCAGGAACTCAAAGTGGACCTGCAGAGATAGGTGCATCTCTGTGAGGGGCCTGGGACTCCAGCAGAGGACTGGAGGTGGGGTAAGAGACCAAGCAGGTGGAAATTACTGGTGGTCCCGGGTGGATAGGCAGGTCTCCTTTGTCTTGTTTTTTCTTTATTGTCTCTATTTTAGTTTGTAAGGCTTGAACTGTTTCCTTCACCTGTTTGACTGTTTTTTTCCTTGGCTTTCTTACTTTCTTTTTAAAGATTTGTTCATTTCTTCCATTTTTTTTGCCTGGCCTTTTCCTCTATTTTTTTCCAATTTTTAGTTTGTTTTTTCTTCCATTTCTTTAAGGGATTATCTCACATCATCTTTGAAGGCCTCTATCATTTTTATGAAGGTATTTTTTTTAAGTAGTTTTCTGCTTCATCTGCTTTGGGGTGTTCAGGGCTAGTTGGTGTCAAGTCCCTAGATTCTGGTGGTGTCATGCATGTCTTTCTATTTTTAGGTGTTTTCTTGTATTGCCATCTTCCCTTCGCTTCTTCCAGTGGGTGCTGGCGGAGTCTCTCTCTCTCTATACTACTACACCAGTGTGCTTAGGTGGGTTAGATATTTGATGTCTGTAGCTCTGGCAAGGGCTCAGCAATGGGGTCAAAGATCAGGCAGGCAGAAATTCAGAGTAGTTCTGTAGCAGAAGCCTGGCTATCTGAAAAAAACCCTAGCAAACAGCGACTCAGGGTGGTTCCACTTGGATAGGCAGATCTTGTGTGCTCAGAGAAGTTCCCTGGAGGTGGCGGGTGTGTTGAATCTTCCCTCTGTTCCAGTGCTCAACCAGAGCAGTGGGGCAGTAGGCTAGGTAAGGCACATGGTTGGGGGAGGACATGCTTTGGGTGGGGGGGTTGTATATCAGAGCACCAGGAATGCTATGCTGGGGACAGGACACAGGGGGAGAGCGAGATTCGGGGCCAATCCAGGGAGTTCCCAGTGAAGGTTGTAGGGAAAATTCAACCCAACCTGGTCTGAGACTCAGCTCTGGCCTATATCTATTATTCTTAGCTTTTGACTTTTCATGGTGTCCCATATTGCCTGGATATTATGTGTTAGGAATTTGATAGACATAAGATTATTTCGGTTGATGGATCTATTTCTCCTAGTGTATCTTCAATGCCTGAGATTATCTCTTCCATCTCTTGTATTCTGTTGGTTAGGCATGCATCTGCAGTTCTCTGATCATTTATAGCTATCCTTTCCATTTCTTGCATTCACTCAGACTCTCAGACTGTTTTTTGTTTGTTTGTGTTTAATCTTTCTATTTCAGCTTTCAATTTTTGCATGGTTTGAATTGTTTCTTGCAATTTCTGGTTTGCCTTTTCTTCCATTTCTTTAAGGGATTTTCTCATTTCAACTTTTAGGGTCTGTATCATCTTTATGAATGTTCTTTAGGGTTCTCTTTTACTTCATCTATGTTGGGAAGTTCAGGTCTTTCTGGTGTGGACTTCCTTACGCTTTGATGATACCATATTGATCTTTTCTGTTGTTGACTGTGCTCTTATATTGTTATCTACCTATCTCTTCTTCTAATGTGTACTGGTAGGATCTCTTCCTCTCCTGATAGGTACGGGTCCAAGGTTCTCTTCCAGTGGGTGCAAGCAGGTCCAATAATTTTACGGCTCTCCCCTTCCAGTGGATGGTGGCTGGACTACAGCACTGTCAGAGTCTGGATGGGCTGGTTCCCTGGGATGTATTAGCCTGTTTGTAGTCACCAGTCCTTAGGAGACTCTGAGTAGGGCACCGGAAGTTGGGTTGGCTGGAAATAGGCCCAAGCTTATCTCCTCCTGTGGCTGGAGGATGGACTAGGAGGGAGGCAGTCTCTGGATGGTTTGGTTCACTAGGACAGGCTCCCCAGTGTGCAGTCCCCAGGAGTCTCCTAGCAGGGCACTGGAAGGTGGGCTCCTCCCATGGGTGGGTGCAGGACTAGGATGCTGGCAGACTGTGGATAGGATGGTCTGCTGGGATGGGTTCCCCTGCAAGCAGTCCCCAGGCTTCAGGAGGCTCCAAGTGGGATTATGGATTATGGGCCAGAAACAGTCCCATGCTTACCCCCTCCCATGGGTTAAGGTGGGACTAGGATGCAGGCTGACTCCAGATGGGATGGCCTACCCCAACAGGCTCCCCAACAGGCATACCCCAGTTGTAGGAGGCTCTGAATAGGGACTGGAAGGTCTCAAAGTTTATTTTTAATTGTAACTTTGAAACTAGCTTACAAACTAGTAGATTTCTTTATGGCTTTCCATGCACCTATCTTTTAGTTTAGCTTTCCCCCAACCCCCTTATTGTCACTATACTCCCACCCCTAATTAAGTCTTTAAAGCCCCAGTATTATTTATTTATATATTGTAAATATGAATCATCTGACTCAAGTGTAGCTGACTAAGATTATTCGCATCCTATTGGCTAGCTCTTCACTCTGGTGATTGTCCCCAAGTATTTTATTCCTGTTGATGCTATTGTAAATGTAATGGTTTTCTATCTCATATGATTTATGATATTTATTTTTCTCAAGATCTTCATGTATTATACAGTTATGGATTTCCTTCCAGTGTGAAAAAACTAGCCAATGTTTTCAAACCATTATATATTGAGAAAGGCTTATAAAACTACAACCTTCAACAGGGATAACTTTATTTTGTTTGAATCCTGAAATTAATATAATTTTGAAGCCTTTCTTTCAAAAAGACAAATTTTACGCAACATTATGTAAAAAGCTAATTTATTAGGAAAAAATAGTTCCCCATGTAACTCAGGAAATGAGTAAGGTCTATAAGACAAAAAGCAGAGGAAGTACAC
The DNA here is from genome assembly GCF_943737965.1 of Phodopus roborovskii. Taxonomy (NCBI): domain Eukaryota; kingdom Metazoa; phylum Chordata; class Mammalia; order Rodentia; family Cricetidae; genus Phodopus; species Phodopus roborovskii. The sequence goes on along the minus strand of NW_026126164.1, from coordinate 12,264 downwards.
ATAAACACTATACTCTATTTGATACATCTGTTTCCAAGGAGACATAGTTTAATAAGTCTGACATTATTATATAATCTATACTTGAACAATTCAATATGTGAGTAGCAAATTGATAGAGCAAATTTTTCATTGAATAAGAAGTTACAGAGAAGCAAAGGAAGGAAACTAGAATGATCCATATAGTAATGAATTAGATTTGGCAACCTCAGGATGAATTCACATATACCTTAATACAAATTCAAATGGCTCCATACAGAAATATTTTAAGTAAGTATATACTAATTAGCATTAGTGTGATTATGTAACTATAACAATACTTAAATATCAGTAAGCTCTCATAGAACAAAGTACTTAGGCTTATAATATACTCCAGTAAAAGAAACTAAGATTCCTCAGAGAAATTTTTGATAATAGAAGAACTATGTCAAGATGGTCTTGTAGCATACTGTAGCAAGGAAGAGTAAAGAACTTGTCTTAGTCACTATTTTATTGCTGTGAAGATATAACATGACCAAGGCAGGTCTCACAAAATAATGCATTTAACTAGGGGCTTGCTTACATTTTCAGAGGTTTAGTTCATTATCCTCATAACAGGGAACACAGCAGCATGGCAACGTGCAGGTAGTAGCTGAAAACTCCATCATGATCCATAGGGGTTGACAAAGGGCTTTTGAAATATCAAAGCCCACCCCCACTGGTATACTTCTTTCACTAAGGCCACTCTTCCTAATCCTTTTAGTCCTTTCACCACTCCCTGGTGACTAAGTATTCAAATATATGAGCCAATGGGACCATCCTTATTCAAATAATCATAAAACTTCTATAAAGGAAGATTCATGTATAACTCTTTTATTCAGAAGAATCTTACATATTATATGCAAAGATTATGCTCTTCCCCATGTGGCTGAACTGCCCATATATTTAGGTAGGTTTTCTTCTCCCACATTATCTAATTGAAGGAAAAATAGTGTGACTTTACAGTGATGAAATCTGACAAACACTACCTGTGTTAGGCTTTGTATTCTTGTGAAGAGACACCATGATCACATCAACTCTTATAAAGGAAAACATTTAATTGAGGCTTACTTACAGGTTCAGAGGTTTAGTTCATTGTCATACCAGGAAGCATGATGCCACAAATGCAGACATGGTGTTGGGGAAGTAGCTGAGAACTCTACATCTGAATCCACAGGCAGCAAGAAGAGAAAGTGACACTGGGCTTGGCTTGAGGTTCTCAAATCTAAAAGCCCACCCCCAGCTGCATACAACAAGAACACACATATTCTAACAAGGTCACACTCTGCATCTTTTCAAATAATGCCACTCACTAGGAGCCTACTGGGGCATTTTCATTCAAGCCATCCCACTTTCTGAACCAGAAGACTAAAGTTAACACCTTCTCACCATGTGTGACAAGTCATGCACACAGCATGCATTCTTGATCTGATGTAATACAAATGTCACAGTATCTTTGCAGTCCTCTCCTAAAAATTCTACAGTCTCAGTCTAGCTAATTATGAAAATGTTAAATGTGGGAAATTTCCCAAAATTCTTGACCAGTATTTTCTGGAAGTCTGGAAGTCATAAAAATGAAATTCTGAGATACTGACATAGTAAAAAGTTGCCTAAGAAATAATAGGCTATCCTGGATAGGACTCAGAACAGGAAAATATACTATGGAAAACTTAGAAAATTTAAATAAAATGTAGACATCACTATATAACAATCAGTATCAATATTAAGACATTAATGTCAATAATAAGAAGAGAAGCTCCATGAATATAAGACAATTATTTTTATAGTTTTTGCAGATATTATAATAATTTACAATGATTTTAAAATAGAGCATATATTCTTTTCTCTACTTAGGCACAGGATGTTGAAACTGTGGATAAACTAAACACAAGAGAACTGAAACATTGAAAAACAGATGCAGGTAAACAGGAACACTGAGGACAACAAATCACTGTTTTTCAAGGAGTTTCCTTTGTAAAGCACAGTATATATATGGGAGCTTAGATATGGATACATGTAGTGGAGAGATCTTGACAATTGTACATGAGGGCTTAGTATTTGAGATTCTGGCAGGCAATCCAGAAATGCCCATCGGTATATGAGCAAACAACCAAGTAATGTACTTTTTTTTTCTTCTAGGTAAAGAACAAGAAAATGTATAGCTTGCCAAGACATAATTATTTTTAGGTAGTTCTTAAAATGTGGTCCCTTTCAAGTCATGCAACACTGAAGCTATAACAATGTGCAAACACAAGCCTTACTACTAAGTTTTTTCAAACTTCTCCAAAAAATAACTAGATATTCTCTAATTAAGTGAGTTTTTTTTTTGATGTCCACAGTACAACTTTATTTTTTTTTATTTTTTTATTATGTTTTATTTTATTTTATATAACAAAGTCCAATTAAATGAAAACAGACATTTATACACAATATTTTGGAATTTGGGCGTCGTTCTTTCCAAACTACTTCCTGCTGGTAAGGGGCGCTGTCATGAGGGATTCGAAGAAGATTCAGAAATCCTGGCTGTAGTCTCTAAGGCTGCTTTGTCCAGCTGTTTTAAAAGTAGGATCACCTTGTACTCTGTTTCAGGCGGTCTGGCGTGATCAAACCACATTAGTCTGGAAGGAATCCACATCTTTTCATTTTCTGTGGAAACAAAAATAGAAATCCTTTTCCCCAGTAACTTGTCCTTCAACTTAAATTTTGGAGTCAAAGCATTTTTGTTTTTAATTTAATTTATTATTTTACATGTCGATCCCAGTTCCCTCTCCATCCCTCCCTTCCTCCATCCCTCCCTGCCTTCTTCCCTCTCTCCCTTTTACCCTCTCTGCCCTCTCACATGCACTCCAACCACCCTCCCCTCCCATCCCCCCACCCCAATTCCACATGTAGGGGAATGCCATCCAGTTGGGGTCATGTAGATCTGACAGGTCATGTGAACTAGGGCTTCTCTCCTGTCTCTAGATTAAGGCAGTTATCCCTCCATGGGGATATATTCGCAAAGTCCTTTGGTGCACCAGGGATATATCCTGGCTCCACTGTCTGAGGTCTCTTAGACTGCTCAGTCCTTCTGGCTGAGACCCATATTCAGGGGGGCCTGAGTCAGTCCCATGCTGGCTTCCCAGCTATCAGTCTAGTGGCCATTATCTCCTCCTTGTTCAGGTAAGCTGTCTGTATGTGTTTCTGCTGCTAGGTCTTGTCCTCTCCATCTGCATACTACCAGTATATAAAGATGAATAAATCAGGCTCATGGATTAGAAGACAACATACTAAACATGTTAGGACTCTTCAAATTGATGTCTGTTTTTAATGCAATTATTATTAAAAATCTATCACATTCTTTACAGATACATAATGTTTTATTCACACACACACACACACACACACACACACACAGAGAGAGAGAGAGAGAGAGAGAGAGAGAGAGAGAGAGAGAGAGAGAGAGAGAAAGACAAGTTGGAACATAATCTTGCTAAAAATATTTTGAAAATTCAGAATAACCTAGGAAAAGCAGATTGTGTTAAGTCTAAGCCTAAACTTTGGTCCTTGGCAAATTCAGCTCAAAATTTATCAGAGTTGGTATCAAAAACATGATCCATAAAAATGTCAATAAAATATATCTACATAAATTTAAATTTTTTGAAAGTAGAGGCAGTAGGATCATGAATTTGAGCCTGACTGGAGCTATGTAATGGGCTAGTTTCAAATAAAACAAAGAAAATAAAAATAAAGCAAAGCAAAACAAAACAAAACCCCTTAACTAAAGCCAATCAGACCAACCTATCAAACAAACAACATATTATCATTCAGCATTTGGGAGGCTACTGCAGGAAGAACCGAAATTTGGTGTGTCTAAGCACCCTAGGCTACCTAAGGAGACCTTGTCTCACATACAAACAAACAAACATTTTGCACTCTGATGGCTCTTCTAAGGAGATATCAAGGCAAAATACAGAAGGGATTATTTGAAGATCACATTATTAGAGAACACACACACGTTCTCAAAACTTTCACAATTTAACTCTAAACAACAGGAATATATAAAAGACACATAGAAATAACTCACTGGAAATACTACTCTTATGGTATACATGCACATAAAAATATGTCCAATATTTTATATCATTATGAAAATGCAAATAAGTTCTAGATTATAACTATGAGGCTATTAAAACAATGCTGATGCTCCAGGTTTTTGTCACCATGCTTGGCTCCCATCTTACTTTCACTCAATATTTGTCAAATATTTTTCATACAAAAAAATTGATTGACATGGTATGTTATCAAAGCAGCACTGGTTGGTGGCTGAGATTATATAACTTCATGGTCTCATACTTTTAGAGGCTAGTTTGAAATAAAGCTATTGGCAGTGTTTTTGCCTGGCTCATCAGATCCCAATTGACACATGGAAGTGTTCCATCACTAATAATATCTTGCTTACACAATACCATTATAGTCACATCCTTTTCTCTCTCTTTGGCTTTTCAATAGTGTTCTATTTTTGCTTCTTTCCTTTGTGTTTGTGACCTAACATTTTCTTTTAATATGACACCAGAAAACTTGATTATAACCAACCCTAATGGACACATTTTAATCTAACTCAATTTTTAAAGACCCTATCTACATGTTGTATTGGGGACTAAAGCCTCAGCATGTGAATTTTGTGGTCATATGCTTCAACTCATTCAAACTGCTAAAGATGGAGATAAACTAGATCTTTTATACATTGCTTATGGGAACTCAAGCAAGTATAATCCCTCTGAAAGACTAGTTTGGAAGTTTCTTTGTAAAACTAAAAGTACATTTAATGTACAATCTAGCAATTGCATTTTGTAATATTTATCCTAGGTAAATTAATATTTATGTCTTTACAAAATCCCATAACACAAATGTTCATGACATTTTTATTTGGCACTGGACCAAACTAGAGGCAACTGAAAAATGTTAACAGTTCAGTGAGTGACTAATTAAATATATTATAATATATCTTCTCTGTGCAGTGTTGCATGTCTGTAATCCTCTAATCTAGGGGGGACTAAGGCAGGAAGGATATAATGCATTTAAGGCTAGCCTGGACTTCATAGAAAGACCATGAGAAAAAAAAAGAAGAAGAAGAAAAAGAAGAAGGAGAAGGGGAAGAGTAAGAGGAAGAAGAAAAAGAAGAAGAAGGAAAAGAAGAAGGAGGAGGAGAAGAGGAAGAGGAAGAAGAAAAAGAAGAAGAAGGAAAAGAAGAAGGAGGAGGAGAAGGAGGAGAAGTAGTAGTAGTAGTAGTAGTAGTAGTAGTAGTAGTAGTAGTAGAAGAAGAAGAAGAAGAAGAAGAAAGTATTAATACATATAATAAGTTAGATGCTCACAAGGACATTTTACTATAAGAAAAATATCGTGTCATAAAATTACATAGTATTATCAAATTAAGAAAAAAGTCTCAAAATGACAAAATTACAGAGATGAAGAACAAACCAGTGCTTTATGGGGGTCGGGGTAGTGCAGGAAAAGATGTGATACTGTAATGGCATTATATGAGTAAGATGCTTTTAGCAAAGGAACAGGTATAGGTCTCTACTGGGATCAGATGTCTCAGGAGTTCTTGACAATATTTTGTATATATGAGATATTTTGTATTAGAACACAATTCTACACACAAAATTAATTTATGTTTTATATGACTATATAGATTGGCAAAATGCAAACTTTTCTCAAAACAGGGTCTCACTGTGTACCTCAGACTGGCTTTGAACTGCTTTATGACTGCTGTGATTTTACAGGAACTACAGAATCCACATTTTGTATGAGGCTTCACTCTGTGATAAAATAGTATCATAATACTTTTGCATTTACTTTCCCATTACTTTAATTTAATACCTAGGATAAGATGGTGTTTGTGGGCAACAGGATTGTGCTGGGAGCCACAGCTACACTGTAACCATCAGCAATAAGTTATATTGTGAACCACAACAGGATGATGTGCCCACTCCCCAAAAACTAAATATATCACCCTTTTGATTTTCCATTAGCTAGGCACCCAAATGTCCACAGTCTTAGACTAGTCTGTCTTCAGTGCAAAGCCATTTACATTGTGCTTTGGAGAGAATCAGTCCTCTGTTCAATCCTCCCTCTTTAGAAGAGAAGGATCCTTTTCCATCATGCAACTTTCTCATTTAGTATTTTCTCCTCTTTTGGGAAATACATATAAAAACCTGGACTATTTGGGATTGAGAAATGGATCAGTGGTTAATAAAAATTGTTGCTCTGCCAAAGATCTAGGGACAGTTCCAAGTACCTACATAGTAGCTTACAGCCAACTGTAACTCCAGTTCCAGAGGATCTGACATCCTTTTCTGTCCTTGGGCATTATATATAAATGGTCAATACACATGCATGCAGTCAGAACATTTATATACACAAAATAAAGACAAATAAATCCTTGACAAATAAATCTGTGCCGTTGTTTCATCAAGTCATAATTTTTAAGTGTCAGTGCTCATCAGAATCAGCCAGGTTCTTGTTTGAAAAGAATCATCTGGGCCGAGGCTTCCATTCTGGGAAATGTGGAGGTAGCCCCTCTGATGGCATTTTTTATTTGCTGTCAACTTGATTACATCTGGAACTAAGTCCCCAAAATGGAGGGCATACCTGTGAGGGATTTTTGCTTAATTTCAGGTAGGAAGATACATTTCTAATCTGGATCTTTGAGGTAAGAAAATAAACTTTAATCCAGATCTTTTGAGCTGGGTACAGGCTTATCTTTATTCCAGATCTTGAGGTGAAAAAACACCTAATCTGGATCTTTGAGGTAAGAAAATAAACCTTTAATCCAGATTATTTTAGCTGGGTAAAGGCTTATCTTTAATCCAAATCATGAGATGAGGAGACACCTTTAATTCAGGTCTAATTTGGGCCCTATCATCTGATGGAAACCTATATAACAGTTGAAAGACCTGCGGAGGGCGTGGACCCTCAAGCCCCGACTCAGGAAAGCCCCCTACCCAAATCACTCACGAGAAGCGGTCTTGATTTAAAAGCATGAGGTCTTTTATATTCCAGTGCACTGGGGTCCACAGCCATACTCCACGTAGGGTACAGGACTGGGAACCCTGGGTACAGGGTTCAGACAGCTTTTATAGGGTTACAACATAGCCCACGCAACACAAACCAATCATTTCATAGCATCCAGTGTGGACCAATCAATATGAACTATCCAAGCCCACGCTTAGCCCAGGAAGTCTGCTTTCGCTAGAGCTTCTTGGTAATGTGGCATGGCTCATTTCCTGTTCTCATTCACTCACAGGGCTGTCCGTAAACCGCCCTGTCCTAAACAGTCAAGAATGACCTTTTGCCTACTCACTGCTAGGGGGCAGAGTCTAGGGAAAAACAGGCTAAATTTTTCCATCCTTACACAGTGATTCTCAAACTGTGGGTCATGACCGCTTTAGGGATCACATATCAGACATCCTGAATGCCAGATATTTACATCATGACTCATAATAGTAGCAACATTACAGTTATGAAGTAGCAATGAAATAATTATATGGTTGGGGTTTACCAACCATAAAAGGGTGATAGCATTAGGAAGGTTGAGAAGCAGTTATATAAGGACATTGAAGAAGGTAGGTCTTTGCTCTTTGCATGCTTGCCCTCATCTTGCTAGCAAATCCATTGCTTCACTGGTATTAGAGTCTACATCTTCACCATTTCAATGTGTACTAAACACCAGAAGAAATATCCGCCTCATAGACTGAGCAACTACTGGATTCAGGGAATTTCCCTTTTGTGAGCCATTGCTCGTTTAGCTGGACCGTATATTGTAAGTAACTAAAATAAACCTTCTATAAGTTCTACTCTACAAAACCCTATCAGAGACGTCCTATTATTTGAGTAAGTTAGTTGGTGAGTACTATTTGAGTTTTTTTCTAAACATTGCCTCCTGGTTAGATTGCTGGAAGGAACAAAGTAGTTGGAAGTGGCCCTAACTTATGTTGTTACACTAAGTGCTCCTGCAATGCACAGAGTTTATATAATATCCTGGTCATTTGGTGCTTTCAGCTGCCATTTCTACAGTCACTTCTCACTGAGTGCTTTGTAGTCCTGAGACCAGATAGCAATTTTACCCCAGAGGACTCAAATGTACAGCATCTAGCAGCAGGTAACAGTGCCATTCTTTCCCCACCCATGCTCATGTATCTGAAGCACAGATGCCAACTAGAAAGTGCAAGTGGCATGAGCTCTGAGCATGCAAGCCTTCTGTTCCAGAACACACAGCACATTAATTGATAACTTTATAGTGCTTGAACTAGAAGAGATGTTAATTTTGGATCATTACTCCTAAATAATTATGTAATTCACAAGCTGTGTGTGGTTTACAGATGCAATATAAGAACTCATGAAACATTTCCCCATACAGAAGAATTCTATTCTAACTGCACAAATCATTTAATAAAATAAACAGTTTCTGAGCTCAGAAAGAAACCTCTGCTACAAGATAATGCTTCATGTGACTATGTATGCCCTTTCAGGGTTCTCACCTAGAGAAGTCTTGCTTTCACACAATTATGAGCTTCAATTTGTCACACAGTAGTGGAACCCTCAGTGTTCAAGGACACACATGGCAAAAGGAGGCTTGGGTTGTTGTTTGTGTATTCTCTGTGATGTCTGAAAACCTCATTCTCATATTCTAGCTCCTACACTGTATCTTAAAAGATAGCTAAAGAAGTATTAAGCTAAGTGTTACTGATTGCCTCTTGCTTGCCTGCCCCATACTGGGCACATTGTCTAACTTAGCCTTTATAAGAATTCTGTAAAGCAAAGTGTGTTTTTATTACTTGAGTCCTCTGGAAGTCAGAGCCTTGGGCAAGGAGTAGAAAGCTAATGCTTTATTTAGAAAGAGAAACCTCAGGGCAGCAAGATTAAGGGAAAATGTCAACAGGCTGAAAAGGCTAGAAAATGAAGAGACACACTGTCCACTGTCTCACAATAGCCTTGAAAAGACACCCCAAACTGTTCAGTAAAATCTAAGCCTGTAAATGTGGTAGGGGAACTCTTTGTACAAGCTTCTGGGGACATTGCTTTTGGAGAGTTTCTACCTCAGAAACAAAGAGAAAAAAGGCAGATGAATTCCTGCTGCCTGTCTTTGATGTCTTGTTGGTTAGCGGTTTTCTCTGGGGGTGGTTTAAAGCTCCCTCAAACCTCAATATACCAGCTATTTCAGAAGCTGCCTTTATGATGTGGTAAATGTCGCTGAAGCAGTGATATGGCTGCAAGAAGCAAACACTGCAGTCATGTGGCTTCCCAGCTCCAGATAACAGAACAATGAAGGGTAATAGAAAGTGACCTTATCTCATTCCAGTCCTCTGGGAAGGCAGATGTTGCAATGGAATTAGGAGTGCATGAGGTTTATTGAAGAGGTAATGCCAGTGAAAGATGAGAAGAGAGGAACCCTGGATCAGACAAAGAAAAATTTTAGACTTGGAATGAAGACCTGGCACCCATGAAAGGGAAGAGGGGAAGTCAGAAAAGAAAGGGGCAGAGCTTTCAACCCGATTCATATCTCACAAAGTCTTGCCCAACCTTCCAGAAAGAAAGGGCCAGCCTGCCATGTTCAGTTGATGACTGAAGCCCACCAGGAAAGAGCACAATCAGCACTTATAAGCTAGAGAGCTATCACCTGGAGAGTGTCAGCTAATTGTGCTCTTTGTGGTGGATCACTAGGTCTGTTCTCAAAGGCCTCCCAGGTCATTGTGCCCTCATGCCTGCCACCTGAACTAAGTCAAAAGCTAAGATCAAGGGGAACCTACTCTTCTGTTGTGATTGTGTTGCCGGTAACTGTAGTTGCTAAGAGACCTCAAGCAGGAGAATGGCTTAAGCACATAAGATTGAGGACAGCCCGGACTTCATAGAGAGACACTGTCTCAAAATAAATTACACAAGTGACTCTGATGTGTTGTTTATTAATATAGAAATATCCTTGGTAAGTTCATAGCCAGGCAATTTCACTGTGACAAGCACATCACAATGGGTACTCCTGGATTCCAGGAGTTCAGCTCAGCACTTATCTGTGAATCTGTTTTTCCCTCCATCAACTACTGCTTGAAGGCTCTGTGGTTGCATTTAAGGTAGTCATCAATCTCATTTATCAGGGAAGGGCATTTAAGGTAGCCTCTCCACTATTGCTTAGATTGTTAGTTGGGTTCATCCTGGACATTTCCCTTTAATCCTATAATGGGCTCCCTCTATTAAGGTATCTCTTCTCTATTCTTCCCTGGACTCAGTCTTCCTGGTCCCTCATCACCCCCCCACACACACTTTTCCCCTCCTCTTTTTCTTCCCTCCCTCCATCCCTCTGTCCCTCCGTCCCTCCCTCCTTAACCCCAGTGCTCCAAGTTTACTCAGGAGATCTTGTTCTTTTCCCTTTCTTCCAGGGGACAATGTATGTCTCTCTCAGGGTCCTATTTGTTCCCCCATCTTCTCTGGGGTTGTGGATTGTAGGCTAGTTATCCTTTGCTCTATGTCTATTATCCACTTATGAGCGAGTACATACTGTGTTTGGTTTTTTATTGTGTGTCTTTGTTACCTCACTCAGGATGGTTTCTTTTAGTTCCAAACATTTGCCTGCAAATTTCAAGATTTCATTGTTTATTTCTTCTGCTGAGTAGTACTCCATTGTGTAAATATACTACGTTTTCTTTAGCCATTCCTTGGTTGAGGGGCACCTAAGTTGCTTCCAGGTTCTGGCTACTACAAAAATGCTGCTATTTACATAGTTGAACAGATGTCCTTGTGGTATGAATGTGCATCCTTCGAGGAAATGACCAATAATGGAATTGCTGGATCTGGAGGTAGACTTACTCCTATTTTTCTGAGAAACCACTATACTTATTTCCAAAGAATCTAAGCAATAGTGGAGAGGGTACCTTAAAAGCTCTTCCCCTATACTGAGATTGATGACTGCCTTAAATGCCATCATAGAGCCTTCATCCAGTAGCTGATGGAAGCAGAAGCAGAGATCCACAGCTAAGCACTGAGCTGAACTCCTGGAATCCCGATATATAGGGAGGAGTGATGAGCAAAGGGGTCAAGACCATGTTGAGGAAACTCACAGAAACAGGTTGACCTGAGCAATTGGGAGCTCACAGACTCCAGACTGACATCAGGGGAACCGGAAAAAGACCAAACCAGGGCCCATGAACATAGTCGTCAGTTGGGGTCTTGGGCAGCCTATGGTTCCTCTGACAATGGAATCTGTATTTATCCCTATTGCATGAATGGGCTTTGGAAACCCATTCCCTATGGAGGGATTCTCTCTCAGCCTACATACACAGGAGTAGGGCCTAAATCTTGCCCCAAATGATGTGACAGACTTTGATGAACCCCCATGGGGGGACTCACCCACCCTGAGGAATGGATGAGGGTGGTGGTATCGTTGGGGTAATGGGAGGGTGGGGTCGAGAGGGAACTACGATTGGAATGTAAAATGATTATTTTAATTTAAATAAAAATTAATTATTTAAAAGAGAGTCATTATTTTACAACCACATGTTGAAAGGATCTACAAGACTTTCTGGGTTTGCCTGGTATGTATTTAGTGTTTGAAGAGAGGATAATCTAAGGCATACCATTTCAATACAGTGACTGCAGGAGGCACACAAAGGCAGAGCGATTGGAAAGGAGATTAAAGGACATGGTGTGAGCAACTGAGAGACAATAAAATAATCAGGAAAGAAATCACAGGGCATTTCTGTTTGGGGAAATTAAGGATTCATGGTTGAGTAAAGAATCAGTTGATTTCTGCTTGGACATTCTTTAGTGAGTTGTGTTAGTTATGTTTCTCAATGCTGTGACAATATATGCACCAAATTACATAAGGGAGAAATCAAATTTGGTTCCCTTTGTCATATAGAAGTTGCTCCATCTGTGCCATGTAGCAGCTGATTGTTCACATGGAACAGATCAGGAGGCAGAAGTAGGTCCAGAAGTAGGGCCAAGCCATTGCATTGAAATTGTCATTCCTAATAGTGTATTTCTGCCAGTTAGCTCCCACTGCCTAAAGGCTCCACAGGTTTCAAACTAGTGTCACAAACTAGAATTTGAACATTAAAAACTTGAGACTATTAAAGGCATCCCTGATTCAAACCAAAACAATATGCATTTATTTAATGCTCTGATTATTAAAAATATTTCCAGCTACATTTTATGGTTTCATTTTATAAAATGACAGTCACAAAGATAATGGTTGATAATCTTTTAATTTCCAAT